>NW_015506106.1:184401-193666 GCF_001515645.1 Sinocyclocheilus grahami | reverse complement strand
AATCCAGTCGGAGTTATATTAAAAATTGTCTTTGATCTTTCAAGCTCTATCATTGTAGTCAGTGGGTGTTGCATTGCTGCAGTCCAAAATAAGTTAAATAAAAAGCACCCATCCATAATAAAAAAAGTGTCTCACAAGGCTCCGGGGCTGAACAAAGGCCTCATGTAGCGAATCGATGCATTTTTGTAAGAAAAATATCCATATTCAAAACGTAATAATCACTTGAATCTAGCTTGCGCTCACTGTTGTAAACGAAAGCAGTTCCGGGGGAATGACGTATGAGGTCAGCTTTGCCGCTCAGAAGTGACGCACGCGGAAACGCAGCAGAGAGATCAAAACAAAACAACGGTCAAGAATTAGAAGTACAAAACGAGGATTTGTAAAGAAGAATGTCAGAGGATTTCTATATAAGCCAAGAGGAGACTGGTTTTCCTTTGCTAAAGTAAGGAAACTTAGCTTCCTTTGATCCTGTAAACAAACGTTGGTTTTCACGAGACTCACCGGCGCATGAGCAATGCTGACCTCATACGTCATGCTCCCAGAACTGCTTCTGTGTACAACTGCAGGTGCAAGCTAGATTAAAGTGATTATTACGTTTTGAATATGGATATTTTTCTGACAAAAACGCATCGATTCGCTACAGGAGGCCTTTGTTCACCCCCCGGAGCTGTGTGAGACACTTTTTTTTATGCATGGGCGTTTTTTATTTAACTTCTTTTGGACTGAAGCAATGCAACACCCCCTGACTGCAATGATAGAACTTGAAAGATCAAAGACAATTTTTAATATAACTCCGACTGGATTTGTCTGAAAGAATAAAGTCATATACATCTTGGATGCCTCGGGGGTGAGTAAAAAATGTAAATTTTTGGGTGAACTAACCCTTTAAGTTGTAAAAGCTGCTTCAACATGTCCAATCGTATTTCTTCACTCGTGTGAAGTACACCCAGCCTTAGATTAAATGAAGAGGTCAGTGGTCAAGCCTCTGTAGCTCAAGACTTACTTAGCACTTAATTTACACAATCTAACATGACACCCTTAAAAGGCTAATTAGGCCGTTCTACTTAGTTTGCAGTGATAAAATCATGTCAAAAAGGGTTATGTAAGACTAGAGGATTAAAAAAAAATTAGATACTATTTCTATAAATAGGCTGTTTCTCTCACACTGTAGCGATCTTTGGATTTGGTTAAAATCATAATTTTATATTATTATTATTATTAAGAAACACAAAATTTAAATGTGTCATAAAATACTAAAATATGTAATATATAGTTTTGTTTTATATTGTATATTTTTATTATATTTAACATTATTTCTTAATTATAAAATAAAATACTAAATACAATCTTTAATAAAGCAAGAAGAAAATCAAATGGAACACACACACACACACATATATATATATATATATATATATATATATATACACACACACACACACACACACACACGTTATATTATTCGTGTGGCCATATCACGTTATTATGATATGGCCGGCAGCCATATCACCCTGAAGCCCAAGACTGGTTACCCACTGAAGCTAAGCAGGGCTGAGCCTGGTCAGTACCTGGATGGGAGACCTCCTGGGAAAACTAGGTTGCTGCTGGAAGAGGTGTTAGTGAGGCCAGCAGGGGGTGCTCACCCTGTGGTCTGTGTGGGTCCTAACGCCCCAGTATAGTGGCGTGGACACTATACTGTCAACAAGCACAGTCCTTCGGATGAGACGTTAAACCGAGGTCCTGACTCTCTGTGGTCATTAAAAATCCCAGGATGTCTTTCGAAAAGAGTACAGGTGTGACCTCGGCATCCTGGCCAAATTTGCCCATTGGCCTCTGATCATCATGGCCTCCCAACAATCCCCCATATCTACTGATTGGCTTCATCACTTTGTCTCCTCTCCAGCAGTAAGCTGGTGTGTGGTGGGCGTTCTGGTGCACTATGGTTGCCGTCGCATCATCCAGGTGGATGCTGCACACTGGTGGTGGATGAGGAGGTACCCCCTGACAATGTAAAGCGCTTTGAGTGCATAGAAAAAGCGCTATGTAAATGTAATGAATTCATTATTATAGGATTATTATAAATAGTTTAATTGTGTGTATTCACATGGTTTCAGTTTTTTTTACCGCTCTAGCTGCAGGTCTAACCTTTGCTGAGTCAGTACTGTCTGTGGCAGACTGCTGTGAAGGAAAAAGAAAACTCCTGGCACCTCAAAAGTAATTGAAAAGCACAAGACGGGGATGATGATGATGGGAACAGGAAGATATCCAAGTCACTGAATATCCCTTGGAGGACAGTTAAATCAATAATTAAGTATGGCACAGCTATAAATCTATCTAGAACAGGCCGTCCTCAAAAACTAGGAGAGAAAAGAGAGAGGCCTATAAGAGACCAATGACAACCTTGGAAGAAGTTTGATGGTCTAAAGCTGGGCTTTATGAATCACTGCTCATCACCAGAACGTTTGAGACATACTTGAGATCTCCTCTGAAACTGTAGGAGACACATGTAAGATTACAAGGGTATGTTTCTCAGAAGAAAATCTAACAACAAGGAGAATTAATATCAATTTCCTCTACAATTAATCTCACTGCTGCGCTTCCTTAATGATTCCATTAACGATTCTTTCATTAGGCCTACTTGAAGAATAATTGAGCCTCACTATATACTTAATAAATGTACTAAACAAAAACAGAACTGCTTTTTTTGTAACATTTTAAAGCACTATTATTATAGAAAACTCTCTTCATCATTTTCAACTACATGTAATACAAATAACTGGACTTGATTAACTCACATAACTCATTTACAACTAAACAGTAACAATTATCACTGAATTTTAGACTAATTCATTATATACAGTGGTGTGAAAAAGTGTTGGCCCCCTTCCTGATTTCTTATTTTTTTGCATGTTTGTCACACTTTAATGTTTCAGATCATCAAACAAATTGAAATATTAGTCAAAGATAACACAAGTAAACACAACATGCAGATTTTAAATGAAGGTTTTTATTATTAAGGGAAAACAAAATTCAAAACTACATGGCCCTGTGTGAAGAAGTGTTTGCTCCCCTGTTAAAACTGTGGTTTATCACACCTGAGTTCAATTTCTCTAGTATATATATATATATATATATATATATATACAGAGAGTGAGAGATAGAGTGAGTATGTTTAAGATAGATGTTTTCAGTCTTTCTACTTCAAAATTTCATGTTTAATTTGTTTAATTTAGTGTGTTACTACTAGCCATTTCTTTGTAATCAATTGTGAAATTTACAAGCAATTTCTATAGTGAAAACTGCTCTTGCACAATTTAAAAAAAATATATATATACAAAATAATGTTTTCCTTTGTATAGCAAACACAACACAAACCAAACAGTTAGTTTGCTGTGACGCTGTAGATTCGGTGTCTGACAAATTGGATCTCTGTTCCTAAACCTACTTACAAAAGCGTTCAAAGACAAAATTTTGGAATGGATACTGTTCTGGGATGGATCAAAATAATAAACATACCAAGTCGAATGAGTCCACAAAACTGCTTTCACAGAGTCCAATCTATAACATATGCACAGAGTCTGAATATTAAGGTGAGAAAACATCACAAGACTTCTGAAAAATATGTGGTTAATATTGAATGCGGAGTTGTTTGTACTCCTAAATTTTTTATCAAAGAAAATTTGCTTTCCATCCAATATCAACATTCTGCTGTCATTTCTCTCAGGAAACATGTTTATCATGCTCATTTAAATGAAATGAAATGGAGAGACTGAGAGAGAATGAGGGATGTAGCAAGCAGAAACAATCAGGTGTGAGTCTTCAGCATTTGCCGGCTCGCTCAAGTCAGGGTGATTAGCGCACGCTTAAATTTGATTAGCCTCTTTCTGAGCACGCTAATTGAAAATGCTCTCACCATGTATAATCAATATCACAGTTTTGCACGCTCAAAGACTGATTATGGACACGAAAACCTGCGGCCACACACACTCCAGTTGCATATTCTTCTCACAAAACCAGCATTTCTAGAGCACATTTAGATGCTTTTCCATTGCTAATTCTGCAACTTGAAGTCTCTAAATGAATGAGGCTGATATAGTGCACTTCAGTGTTTATGTGGGAATAACTTCACTTCGAGTACAGCATCTCTCCATCAGTCCCGGCAAATGGCCCAATGCTGCTTTCAAATTCCGCCTGGGACGCTCCTACTTGCAAGTGCGGAAGTCGTAATTATGATGTGATGGGTGTTCAAGTGATTTTGGTTGTAATAAAATTGACGGATTGAGCAATTTCGTATCTCTTTATTAGTACTTGGCGACTAACACAGGAAGTTTTTGAGCACTAATAAAATAAAACTGCAAAGAATGCACACAAGGTGTGTAATTGAAGTTTATTGGAGTATTTTATCATTTTTGAGACTGGCTGAGAAGATTTTCTGGTAAGATTTATTGCTGTTCTGCATTAACGGTGGCCTATACAAGACGCATGCTGGATTGTACAGTCAACTTAACTATGATCAATACCAATTTGCTACCACCATGATTCTTCAAATCGACACTGCCTCAACTGCGAGTCGGAGCTTCAAGAAAATCCGGGTAAATACGACACTCCGGTGGCGTTCATGTGCACTCATCTCGTAAATATAATTATTGCGACGTGACCTGAAGGCAGCATACACATTAGGATTATTATATTAGCATATGAGAGACGACTTGAAGCTTATGTAGGAAACCAATAAATCAATAGTAGACTTGCACAGACTCTGGGATAACAGTGATGATAATGAGGTGAAAATGAGAAATTATAATTTACTACGCGTCCATGGGAAAGACAAATCGCCAGTGAGATTGCGGGTTCTCCTAGTCAGCAATGAGATCAAATGGAAAGGAAATGGGAGATTTTTGCTTTTGATTTTCAGATTCTGTTCTGAGAAATGGACCCCATTAATCTTGCATCTCAAACTGTACTTAGATTTATGCAAAATCCAAAGACAACTCATTTGTGTCTATTTTTATTGTCCCTACACTCTTAAAAATAAAGGTTCCAAAAGAGAGTTTTCGCAGTGATTCCATTAAAGTAGCATTTTGGAATCCCCAAAGAACCTTTCAGCAATCAGTTCTTAAAAGAACCATTATTTGCCTAGGTGTGATGAACATTTTTTTAGTTTGCAGAACTTTTTATAACGAACATTTTGTAAACCTTTTTTTTTTTTTTGGCAGTAATGCCATAGAAGAACCATATTTCCTTAACCTTTCAGTGATCAGTTCTTAGAATATTTTTTTTTCTAATTGTGAAGAACATTTTAATAATCTAAAGAAACAAATCTTTTCCACTATAAAGACCCTTTTGTGCACTGGAACGTTTCCATGGATGGTAAAGGTTCTTCATGGAACCATCAGTGACAATAAAGAACCTTTATTTTTAAGAGAAACATTCAAGACAAAGTTGCTACTTCCAGGGTCATGCATTAAAACACTACATATCATGCACATTTCAACTTTCTGTCTTTCAGGCTACATTGTAAAGTCAACGTGACCTTCCTCTGACATGAGATCCATCATTTGATTCCTCCACTGACCCGTTCTGAAAGGTCTTTTGAAGGTGTTCGATTGCTTTTATACCTGCCAAATCTATAGTAAAAATGAAATGTGCCTGTTTTGACCTTACCTGCAGAATGACTGCAAATTCAGTCTCGTCTCATCAGCTCCAGTGTTGCTATATTGGCTGTATCCACAATTCAGTAGTGACACAGTGAACATTATTTACATTAAAATGATCTTCCTACCATGTGAGCAATTCAAAGCACCTAATCACAAAGCACTGGTATTACAAAGCTTGGGGTTGGTAAGAATTTTTTTTTACATTTTGGAAATAAGTCTCTCATGCACACAAAGTCTGCATTTATTTGATAAAAAATACAGTAAAAGCCGTAATATTGTGAAATATTATTACTATTTCAAATAAGTGTTTTCTATGTGAACATATTTAAAAATGTAATTTATTCCTGTGATCAAAGCTGAATTTTCAGCATCATTACTCCAGTCTTCAGTGTCACATGATCTAATATGCTGATTTGCTGCTCAAGAAGCATTTCTTATTATTATCAATGTTGAAAACAGTTGTGCTGCCTAATATTGTTGTGGAAATATTTGATACATTTTTTCAGGATTCTTTCATGAATAGAAAGTTCAAAAGAACAGCATTTATTTCAAATAAAAATCTTTTGTAACATTATTATTTTTATTTTTAATTTTTTTTTTTACTGTCACTTTTGATCCATTTAGTGCATCCTTGCAGAATAAAATGACAAAAAAAAAAAAATTCTGTCATAAATTACTCAAATAATTTTCATATTTTACATCCCTCATGTTGTTCCAAATCTGTATGACTTTTTCTTCTGTGGAACATAAGATATTTTGAAGAATGATGGCAACCAAACACTTCTGGTTACCATTGACTTCCAGTATATTGGGGGGGGGGGGGATACAATGGAAGTCAGTGGGAACCAAAATAGTTCAAAATATCATATTTTGTATTCTGCAGGGGTGGGAAAAAAAAAAAGTCTGGGAGTAAATGTCAGAATTGTTTACATTTTGGGTGGACTATCCTTTGAATTTCTTGAAAAATATCTTACTGACCCTAAAACTGTAGTGTACATGTCTTTGAACTCATTTGGGGCTCTTCAAATACTGACAGTGATTGATTTGATGCATTTAATAAGCATAGCAAGCAATTAACTAAAATGTAAAAAACATTGTTCACGTGCCTACACCTTACCACACATGTATA
This sequence comes from Sinocyclocheilus grahami, assembly GCF_001515645.1. Classification (NCBI taxonomy): domain Eukaryota; kingdom Metazoa; phylum Chordata; class Actinopteri; order Cypriniformes; family Cyprinidae; genus Sinocyclocheilus; species Sinocyclocheilus grahami. The sequence goes on along the minus strand of NW_015506106.1, from coordinate 186,880 downwards.
GAAAAGAACTGCACTGCTTGCATGTCTATACACACCATTTATTTGAGATTTCCAGCTGATTTGTCGCATTGACCCCGCTCAAGTCTTCAGGAAGTGCTGTGAATTGTCTCCACGGGTTGTAAGCATCCGTGCGTTTCTGCAGTCGGCAGGAGATTTGTATCGTATGCAAGACAATATGTGTGTGTTCCTGTAGGATTTTTGCAACATCTCTCTCTCCTTCCCGACAACCAGATGATGCAATTTCCTATCTAATTAAAGACTTCAATCAAGCAATTAAACCCTACAGTCAAATTCCCCGCCTACCTGTCCAAACATCCCAAATCTGCCAAAATGCCACTTGCGTTTTCTTTGCCTGCTGGTAAATGATCAATAGCAGTCAGGCTAAAACTCACCTCCAGTCCTAGCTGAGACAGGCGCTAGCACTGTGACTCACGTAGAACTTTTATCTTTAGAAAAACTATAATGTGAGGAGCTGCATTAACCACAAAACTGGGCATCATTACACAGCTGTGCGGTCAGCAAGGGAGCTGAAACGAAAGTATAACTCCAATTCTCACACAGGAGGTCGCACACGTATATACGTTTATATGTGTGCAAAGAGACACTTTTCTGTACACACACACGCTCGTGCTTTCCCGTGGGAAGCCGTAATAGCCGGTTTAGCCAGTGGAGCTAAACCTGGCGCTGACTTGAGTCTTGGGGCCCATTACTCTTTCGCACTCAGCTTTAATGGGACGATCCGTCATGGGGCGACTGCTCGCGTTAGCTCTTTGCTAATGTTAAACCTGGTATGCTAGTCCATTACTCACTTCCCAACTTTTTTTAATGGGTGATTTAGCCACTCAAGCTAAAGCTAATCTTATTTACTGTCTGCACTTAGTCACGGATCACACAAATTTAATCTCTATTTAGTTTTTATTCATTTTTATTTCAGTTTTAATGTTATTCATTTTAGTACATGAAGTTAAATTAAAGGGGACATAACACAGTTTCAGCCAATCTCATGTTAATCTTGAGTACCAATACAGTAGTATTGCATCTTTCATATCTCCAAAGAGCCCTTAGTTTGATCAGATTTATAAAAGAAAGATACAGCTTTACATTAGTCACGGATCACACAAATTTAATCTCTATTTAGTTTTTATTCACTTTTTATTTCAGTTTTAATGTTATTAATTTTAGTACATGAAGTTAAATTAAAGGGGACATAACACCGTTTCAGCCAATCTCATGTTAATCTTGAGTACCAATACAGTAGTATTGCATCTTTCATATCTCCAAAGAGCCCTTAGTTTGATCAGATTTATAAAAGAAAGATACAGCTTTACGATTCTTTCAGAAAACAGCCGAGCTCCTGGAGGCGTGCCGTGGGCGGAGCTAAAGAGTTGCGCCGATTGCCAACAAAACACAGAAATTTGATGCAGTTTTATTTACCGCCTTAGATTCCGACTCATGACCAGAATCTTTTATTGCTGGGACTGCTCCATCTTTCAGTATGCAAATCCAGCGTCGAACTGGGCCTTGTTAATAAAACATTCGTCACCGAAATGACGGGAAAACAAACAAACACACTTGCGAAACTCCGTTGCTGCCCCAGAAAAACAAACTGCATCCACTGTTCCCTTAACACTGGGTTCTTTGGGAAGCTGAACAAGGTTATCTTTCCCTCACATCCAAAAACACACTTCTTTGGAGACATTCTTCTTGAGCAAGTTCTGTACAGCGCTGCCGAAGAGCATTGATGGGCTGCTCCTGCGCTGGTTGCTGTGCGCACGCGCTCTTTCGAGAGAAGAGGCCATATAAGGAATTCTCCCCTTCATGATGTCATGAAGAGCCGCACTCGAAAAAAACTTTCCGAAACTTATTCGAACCCGGAAGGAGTGTATTTGGCACTTAAATACTCCGTCATACGTCCAAACCGTTTTTTTAAACTTTGGCCTGTACATTTTCTGCACTCGCTTGACTAGCACCTGGTGCTGAGGTGAAGTTGGAATGTGCAACTAAAAAGTCTCCCGTTTGAGGTGGTGGTAAAGATGGCTCTTTCGAGAGAAGAGGCCATATAAGGAATTCTCCCCTTCATGACGTCATGAAGAGCCGCACTCGAAAAAAACTTTCCGAAACTTATTCGAACCCGGAAGGAGTGTATTTGGCACTTAAATACTCCGTCATACGTCCAAACCGTTTTTTTAAACTTTGGCCTGTACATTTTCCGCACTCGCTTGACTAGCACCTGGTGCTGAGGTGAAGTTGGAATGTGCAACTAAAAAGTCTCCCGTTTGAGGTGGTGGTAAAGACATTCTGCGTCTAAATAAACGCAATTCTTGTCAAGAAAAAAAAGAGACAGAAGCAGCTGTTGTGAGTGGGGTGGCCAACCATAGCTTCACCCCTGCGTTACTTGCGTTAAATATTTTTAACGCATTAAACTGAAAAAAATTAATCGCCTGCGTTAACGCATTAATTTTGACAGCACTAATACATA
>NW_015506106.1:182984-183364 GCF_001515645.1 Sinocyclocheilus grahami | reverse complement strand
TTAAACAGAAAAAAATTAATCGCCTGCGTTAACGCATTAATTTTGACAGCACTAATACATATATATATATATATATATATATATAATTTCAGTCAATGTTTTTTTTTCAAGTAACTAACATAGGGTTTTAGTTTACTATATTAACCCTGTCATTATTTTTGTTTTAAATATATATATACAGTTTTTATTCATACGATTTTTATATTTTTATATTCTATTAATTTTATGTATTGCTGAAATAAAATATAAAATGTATATTTTATTTCAGATAGCGTTCATTTTATTTCAAGTAACGAATGTGTTTTATGGTTTTAGTCTCATTTTTATGAAAATTTTGCCTTGGCAACAAGCTGGAAAAAAGTTGTTTTATATTTTATTTC
>NW_015506106.1:179617-182282 GCF_001515645.1 Sinocyclocheilus grahami | reverse complement strand
TATATATATATATATATATATATATATATATATATATAACACAAAGCATGAGCAAATCACTATTAAATAAAAAAGAAACCACATTTAGCAAAATCAGTAAGACAGTTTTGCTGTGACAGACAAACACTAGCTGTGGAGACGTCAATTGATTAGAAGAGTTTGTCTGAAGGATCACATTATTTCACTGCCAGAGTGTGTCGCGACTCGGGAGAGATATTTTCACAATTTGCCTGTCAGACAGCGGAAAAGTCAGAACAGCATCTCTATAAAGCAGCTGTTATTGTCTGTCACACCATGGATAATTATCGACATTGTGAGAATGCAGATACATTCATTTTTCCCCACAAATCACTATTAAATAAAAAAGAAACCACATTTAGCAAAATCAGTAAGACAGTTTTGCTGTGACAGACAAACACTAGCTGTGGAGACGTCAATTGATTAGAAGAGTTTGTCTGAAGGATCACATTATTTCACTGCCAGAGTGTGTCGCGACTCGGGAGAGATATTTTCACAATTTGCCTGTCAGACAGCGGAAAAGTCAGAACAGCATCTCTACTGTTATTCTGTTATTGTCTGTCACACCATGGATAATTATCGACATTGTGAGAATGCAGATACATTCATTTTTCCCCATCTCTCTCGCTCTCTCGCTCTCTCTCTCTCTCTCCCTCTCTCACACACACACACACACACACACACACTGTGGATTTGGGAGACTGTTGCAGTGCTCTTTTGAGTGACTCTGAGATGTGGCGTTGGGTCAATTCAGCGACACACACCCGCCAATCAAACACCAAATCCGTATCAGCAGTCCGCAGACTCGCTGTTCAAACACACTCTCTTTTTCTCTGTCTTCTTGTATGTCATGCAAGTCAAGAGAAAAAAAATCTCTGTCCTCTCTCCTCTGCTCCCGAAGAAATCAGTTCATTTTTCTGAGCTTTCTCTCCAAACAGATCAAACCATTCTTCTGAAGTTAGTCACACCTTGCCAAACATCAAGGGTTCAGAAATACATCAGATCTTAATTAGTGGTGTTTGCCAAGTGAAGCACTATTGCTCATGTTTACTGTAGCTTTAATTATATTAGTATATTCTTAAGTCCATTTTTCTAGTTAGCATATCTAAAAATCATTTAAGAAGATACTTGAAAAGCAACACTGCAAGAGATATTAAGACTTGTTTTTAGAGAATATCTCTTTAAGCAAGTGTATTTAATATAAGTTTCGAGTACAAAAGATAAAACAAGTGAAAATAAATGCCAGTGAAGAAAGACCAAATACACTTTTTTCATGCTATAATCAATTAAAACAAGTCTTAATATATTGTGCAGTGTTGACCGTTTTAAGGATTTTCTGATTTTTCTTTCTCTGGAAAACTAGTTATTTTTGCAGAATTTACCTCTATGCAATTTAAGTCATTTGAGATTAAAGTGTCTGCTAAATGCATAAATACAAATGTAATGGATTACTGATTTGAACACTAAATATACAACTCCTGTATGTAACCTATATTGCAACTATTGTACTACAGATCTGAAACAATTACAGTCAATCATCAAAACATTCTGTTGCTCATCGCTTCTGGTTAGGACCCAGTTTTAACTCCTAAAGTGCTAGGACAAAATAAGTAAAAAAAAAAAACAAGCCATAGAGTTACACTAAATGAGGGACCGGATCCACATCCAGAGACCGAAAAAAATAAAATAAAATCAGACCACTCAGAATACCTTAGCAGCCACACGGCAACACACTAAAACCACTCAGAACACCTTAAAGGGGTCATATGATGTGATTTCAAATGTTCCTTTCTCTTTGGAGTGTTACAAGCTCTTGGTGCATAAAGAAGATCTGTAAAGTTGCAAAGACTAAAGTCTCAAATCCAAAGAAATATTCTTTATAAAAGTTAAGAGTCAGCCACGCCTACCTAAAACGGCTCGTTCTAACACGCCCCCACATGTCTATGTCACTCTGTGGGAAGATTTGCATAACGCCGCCCAAATGTTCGTGCAAAGAAAGAAGGCGTAACTTTTATTCTCGCTGTAGTTTTGTTGTTGCCGCTGCCGCCATGTCGTGAAGGCGCTGTGTGATTCGTTGTGAAAGCGAAACTACTTTGTTTGGTCTTCCAAAAGAGGACGCTATTTGCTTAGTCATGCCTGGAGCTGATCAGTGCTGGTCGCTGAGGCCTCGCTTTTCAGACCGATGAGCTTTGTAAAAATCGACGCGTTTCAGAAAGGCATAGAGGAGAAACAATAATGTACAGTATGTGGAAAATAATGTGTTTTTTTAACCTTAAACCGCATAAACACATTTCATTACACCAAATACACAAAATAATGTTCTTTTTAGCAACATCATATGACCCCTTTAACAACCGCTCAGCAACACATTTAAATGACTCATGATAACTTAGCAACTGCTTAGCAATAACCACTCAGAACACTTCAGTAATTGCATACCAATACACTAAAACTATTCAGATAATCTTTGCAACTAGGGGTGTGTGATATTTATTGTCCAAAAGCATTTACTGTGATGAAACCTATTAGAATGCAGTTCAAATTTCCCTATAATTCAAGATATGAAAGCAAAAAAAATAATAATAAAATTAAAAAAATAATATATATATATACATATATATATATATATATACAGTGGGGAAAAAAA
>NW_015506106.1:171431-179432 GCF_001515645.1 Sinocyclocheilus grahami | reverse complement strand
AAAAAATAAAAAAAATAATATATATATATATATATATATATATATATATATATACTGTATATCCCAATATGTTTTTTATATAATTGTTGCAATATCACACAAGCAACAGTGCCATTTCCTGAATATCAGAGCACAAGCGCAATCGCAAATGTGATATTAACTGTTCAAAAAACAAGAAATTAATATTGAGTGAGTTACATTTTAGACAATATTGTCAGAGCAGAACATTTGCAACACTGCACCGTTTCATTCTTGAATGAATCTGTTTGGGAAAGAATCAATCAATGATTCAATGATCCAATCATAAAGACAGCCACTTGATTCGCTTCTAAACGAATCAGCCGTTTGAATGAATGGTTGAATGAATCACTCATTAAGACAGGGATTGCCTCCACCTACTGGAGGTTTTAGTGTCTCATATACAGTGGGTACGGAAAGTACATTTTAGACAATATTGTCAGAGCAGAACATTTGCAACACTGCACCCTTTCATACTTGAATGAATCTGTTTGGGAAAGAATCAATCAATGATTCAATGATCCAATCATAAAGACAGCCACTTGATTCGCTTCTAAACGAATCAGCCGTTTGAATGAATGGTTGAATGAATCACTCATTAAGACAGGGATTGCCTCCACCTACTGGAGGTTTTAGTGTCTCATATATCTATTGACAGCAGGCCTAAACCAGCGCAAAACACACTCAGCAAAATAATGTTTAATTGTCGTTATTGAACAAATATTGAAATATCATTTTTTGTCAATATTACACACCCTATTTGCAACCACACCACTCAGAACACCTTAGTAACCACACATTAAAGCCACTCATAAACTGTACAGCATCACACTAAAACCACTCAAAACATCTCATAATTAGTAAACATATCTCAACATATTAAAACCGCTAAGAAAACCTACAACCACGTAGCAATGCTCTGGCAACCACCCATCATCTTGTGGGGCGAGTTTTGCGTAGGCAAACACCGCTCATATTTTAATTAGAAAATGTAAATTCATTTAAATCACATTCACACACTAGTCTTACCAAGCTCATTTTTACACACATAACAGCACAAGCGTTTCTCATTCTCTCCCTCTCCTCTCTCATTCTCAATAGTTAGCGTTAATGGATATCTGTCAGACTGATGGAAGTGTTCGCGGTTATGAAGATAAATGTATATCTGGTTGTATAATTGATGACCGGCTACCTCATCTCTGCCATTAGTACAGTGCCTCTCTCCATTTAAGGGCCCTTACTAAAGTTCTGGGTGCACTAATGAGATCTGCTCCTCACCGCGGGACGCCTTTTGAGGAACGTGCACAGAGATTTTATCCCTCAGGTCACTGGAGAGCACATTCAAACCCAACTTTGATTTCTCAAGAGGTTATACAGATCAACTTGTACTGGAGGCAGTCTGTCTGTTGATGCTATTCTGTTTTGTCTTTTTTTACTTTTGGTCTTTTATTATCTAGGAAACCTAAGTTAAGATATTAGGATACAGGTGTCATAAGTAATGTAAGTATCAGCTCTGTCTCAGATGTGTCTCCAAAAATGAAGAGAAAAGCAAATTTAAATAAATGAGATACTTATTGAGTGGGTTAGTTAATTTACTGCAAATCGTGCCGTTCTGAGATGCTGAAAACACTGTAAATGAACACAGTGCCGCGCTTCACTATGAAACAGCAGGGCATATATTTATTTGTTGACAAACCACCAAAATAAAAGCTTTTATTTTAATGTTTGAAAAATAAGAAATTAAAACGTAAATATTATTAGATATAATATTAGAGTTGTTCCATAAATTATTTTTTTAAATACTAAATGTTTCACTTTACAGTACAAACATATTATTGCAATATATATCTTATTTTAATATATTTTTTTATATTTAATAAATCACATTTTCTTTTCTTTTTTTCTTTTTTAATTTTAAAAAATATTACACAAAATTGTAGAAAAATACTTTCAAAAATACTTTATTTAGAGGTCAAATTTGTGAAAAAAAAAAGTGCTCAGTGCAAAGACAAAATGTTTTCGATTCACATCGTCAGTGTCATAAACAAATAGCACACCTGATTCTATTCATTGAAAAGTTTTAACGTACTACATCTAATAAATTTACTCAAAAAGTTGACTTATTTTATTTATTTATTTATTTGTGCTGTTGTTGCTAAACATATGTTATAGTAATATTGAATGGAACATTTGAATGGGACATTTACATGCATTTTACCTTTAAGTGGCTATAAATGTAAAGTAGTCTGTTTGCATTGCCTGTTAAATTTAGCATACTGTAAGTTGTCTTTGGGAGCTCTCCAAGTAAGAGTTTCATTGTACTTAGAATGCTGTACGTACACCGTACATATGACAGTAAAATCGTTGACTTTGACTAGGGCTTTACGATTAATCGAATGCGATTGTCATGCGCATTTTGATAGTAATGCCGGTTCTATAGCAGAACGTGTGTGTGTGTGTGTGTGTGTGTGAGGAGAATAAGAACAATATGACAAGTGCAGAGTCGGTCAACAACGAGAAACAAGCTCTGGTCTCCATACTGTACGTCATTAGCCTTTGGCTTGCTTTTGCAGGCAAATAACATCCTTGTGTCACACAGCCTGACTTTTGAAAAGCCTTGTCCACTTTGCAGATTTTTACAGAAAAACACCGTCTGATTGACATGTACAGTAGAGCAGCCAAGCACCGTTCATTTTGGTTTTATGCATCATGGGTGGGTAGATAACATTCAACATTAAAGACTTTAAATTTATCAGCAGACAATATTGCATATTTAATTGTGCATGCTCATTTTCCCTATTTTTACATCTAGATCACATTTAGATTAAAATAATAATAATAATAATTATATTACATATAAATAATATTTTAACTTGTTGCAACTAAAACAAATAAATAGCACTTTAATGGAAATAAAGTTGAAATAGTCAAATATAAATATTAGATGAAAAATTAACAAGAAAATATGTTGAAACAATAAAATCACTACATTAAAATGACTAAAACGTTATAAACTGATAATATAAAAAAGATTATTCAAAATACTAATACTATAATAGTATATGACTAAAAAAACACTGAAATCAACACTGAAAATTTATATTAAATTTTCAAGTTGTTTATTATAATAATGGGCATTAAAATGAATTTTAGTGAATTTAGTTGAGTGTTTTCTTTTTACTTTATTTAGACAAAAAATATAGAATTTTAATATTGGGCATAACATAGAAATACTTATCAGTTTATCAGTACACTGTAAAAAAATTATCAGAGTAAAATATTATAATGTTTCTACTTCAAACATTTAAAATAGAATTTAACGTCTTACTGGCCTTTTTTGTATGTGAAATTTACTAGCAGTTTCTGAGTGAAAATTGCTAGGATTTCTAATTTGAAAATGTTCACATATAAATTGCTAAATTTCACAAATAATTACAAAAAATTGTAATCAATATGTTGAATTGAAATGAAATGAATGACATTTAGCAGAAAGACAGAAATAGTATTTTCTTGTAAACCACACTCTAATAATCCTTGTTTTTTGTATTTACGACATTCATAATTTTTATCATTTTTACAGTGAATCAGTCAAAATTTTAATATTGGTGCATACTAAAAATAGACCGTGCACCAATAACAGACACCGTAGAATGGCTCTAAAATTCAGTGCTACCTTATGGAACTGGAAAGCACACCTGTGATGCCTTAAAATGCTGCCTCTGAAGACAGTTCACTGGGATTTGGAACAGTGCAACACAGAGTTCCAGCTCGACTGAGTGACTGAGTGAGTGAGTGAGTGAGTGAGTCAGAGAGAGAGAGAGAGAGAGAGAGAGAGAGAGAGAGAGAGCGAGAGAGAGAGAGAGAGAGAGAGAGAGAGAGAGAGAGAGAGAGAGAGAGAGAGAGAGAGAGAGAGAGAGAGAGACTGACTTCTGGACTGCTAAACACACACACAGATACACAGACAGACACACACAGTGCGAGTAAGGCATGCTTCGGCCCGACATGCTTTGATGGAGGTTCATCTCAGAGCTGCAGAGGCAAAGTAACAGTTTCTGGGAAAGTAGAAACAGACCGCTAAGATCTCCACTCTCCCAACAGACGGGGACTAAAAAATACACAGAAAGAAACACTGTTTCTGTATTACTGGAGCTCTTCCACTTGGAGTCAACAGGAACCTTACAAAAGCTAACAGCGAAAAAAATAAGCTTGTCACAATACCAAATTGTCAGTTGTCTGTAGTAAAGCCTACATACATACATTATATATATAGGCGGTGTTAAAAATAAATTAATGGAAATTTTTTAACAAAAAATAAATAAAACAAATTTTATTAATTTGTATATTCCTTAAAATTCATAGAAAAAAAGTAGCCTAAGCCTACAATGACAGTAAGCAACAGTAATACATGAATTAATTTGAATCAAATTGATTGTGAAAGTCGTTTCAACTTAAACTGACTTAGGAAGTCGTGTGTTGCCATGACTTTTTGATAATATTATTACCTGTAACATGTCTGCGCCATACCCAAATCAAGAATTAACGACCATTTCTACAGCCATTGCAAAGATACAGCAAAGAAAGAGCGAGAGCGTCTATTTACCTCAGCAGCAATCTCGCATTTGCAGATCTTTGATCTTTAACGTTAGATCTTTCCTATTCTTGGAACAAAATTAATGCTTAAGGTTGATTCAGTATTACTCTTAATGAAAAAAAAAATCCCACACACAACATCAGCAATACTACAATGACAAAGTAATTATATTAAACATAACATTTTTATTAACAGTAGGGATGGGCGTATCGATCTGAAGTATCGATATATATCGATACTGATGCGAGTATCGAAAGTATCGATACTAAGGTGTGTTTTATTTAACAGTGATTTTGTTTATTTAACAAAAAAATAATAATGCGTACAATATGCATTGAATTGGACGAATAACCTTTGTTAGCGAGTAATTGTGTAGGATAGAACTATTTTCCTGCTCATCTGAACACGCAAATGTTGCAAGACAGAACTAATCAATCACAGAGAGCGTTCACTCACTTCTGACAGTGCATTCAAACAGGGCTGCGTTTCCCAAAAGTATCATAAGAAAGCATTAAAGCTTTTGGGAACGGCAGCCCTGAACAATGCTTATCAGAGGACAGAAGGACTTATTTCACAATAAACAAACTGAAATTGTAGCCACATAGTGTGTGCAATTACAGTTATTTAAATTGAACGTTGAAAGATAATACTGATCATGTTCTATTCTGTAATGTTAATAGAAATCATACACTGTCAGAATAAAATGGTTGCATTTTATGCATGCAACAGCCGGTCACTGGCAGTCCCTTATGAAAATGAACCATGGTTTTACTAAAGTGACCATAGTTCAACTGTAGTATTTGTAGATTTGAATCATGTGTAAACAAAAACCATATTTGAACCATGTGTAAACAAAAATATAACCTAATAAGTTACAATTAAGGCATATTAAATGTTAAAATGCGTTTTAAACAAAGTTAAGTGCTTATCATTACCCATTTTACTCTTAGTAATTTCATAATTTAATACATTTCATAATTTAAAAGTATCGAATCGGTATCGATACCGACGATACTGCCTTAAAAATATCGGTATCGTATCGAAAACAATATAAGTGGTATCGCCCATCCCTAATTAACAGAACGAATAAGACATTCGCGTTGCAACAAATAAATAAAAGGTTTTAGAAATGTTCCCCTTACTTCAAACGAATGCTTAGTTTGTGGCTCATTATTATTATTAATAATAATAAAAATAGGCTATACAATAAAACAGTACAATGACAAATTCACTTATATTAAACTTTGAACTTTTATTAACAATATGAATAAGGAAAAAATGTTTTACCCGCATTGTAACACAAATAAACAGTCTTTGGATTTCCCCTTTCTTTCAGTTTAAAACGATTGTAGTTTGTGGTTCATTATCCTATTAATAAAACATATCAGCCATAAACTAGTACAATGGCAAATTCGCATAGGCCTTTTTTTTTTTTTTATGAAAACACAGCAACAATAAAGACAAACTCGGTTATATAAAACGAAGAAATGAAACCCATCAACAAAAGTTGCGTTTTTGGATCATAGTGTCTCGCATCACTCTCGCCATGTGACCGACCAAACAACCCCCCCAGCACCCACCACAGTAAAAACCACAGTAAAACTAATATGCTACTGAACACACAGCCTTATTTAAAAAGTTATATTCGAAATATTAACTAATATTAGTAAAATTAAGTTGTATTAACAGTGGCACTTATATCTTTGGGTACCGTGAACTAACAGTGAGCAATTTTTATAGCTTTATAGCTTTTATAGCTAGGTTAATATAAATTGATAAATACTTGTTAATTGATGTTCATTCAAAATATATTAATGCTAAAAAGTTATTAGTATTAGAAAATAGCATTAACCAAGATTAATAAATGCTTTAAAAGTATGGTTTGTTGCCATTTTATATTAGCTACTGCATTAACTAATGTTAATTAATTTAACCTTACTATAATATGCTGCTATATTAATTCATATATGCCACCAGCATGTAGCATTCAAGTATTTCTCAAAATAAATAATGTGTATTTCCACTAATTATTCCTGATAAAATAAAAACAATTATAAATAAAAAATGAATTAAGAGCAATGAGCGGTTTTGTCTTAATTGCAAATATTGTTTTTTTTTTATTAATATTAACAACAATGGATAATGGCAGGTCTATTAGGCAGCATTTACATTGCAAAGCCTATCGCACCAATCCCATATTTTGACACCAATCCAATATTTTTTTTATCTTGTCTGTTTACATTCACTTAAGACAAAGTGACTATGTTTACATTAATACCTCGCCAAGATGGGCATTTTGGCCAAGAAACACATTCATATGCTTAGTCACACAAGCCTGCTTTATACTTGAGAGAATCAAATAGTGATGAAAGGCCCTGCTTTGTGCAGCCATGCACCTCAAAATTGATGTAACTTGCATTCCATTAGATGGATTTCAAGCAAAGATAGCAAAGCAAATGCATTGTATTTTTCAAAGCAAGAATAAACATGCCAAACAATATTAAAAGCACCGTGTTTTAACCTGTAAAATAAATTGCATTGAGCGTTTCAGTCTGAAAGCGCATTTGTATTTGTACAATGAATAAAAATGCCAAAACAATACAATGTTTAATGTTTTACTTAAAATAAATTCTGGTTCTTGTGCAGATTTCTACGTACATAAAGTAACTCGACAACAGACAAATATAAATTGTAAACTTAAAAGTATGTTTGTGCAGAACCAGAGAAAGAAACAGCCTGTATAAATTCAGGTCATTGTGCGTTTTGTTGTTTTTTCCACTTCATGAATTTGACCATACTGCAAAAAATCATATTCTTAAATTGATCTATATCTACATATAAAAATAAATGTATCTCTATCTATCTATCTGTGTCGAGAGAGAGAGAGAGAGAGAGAGAGAGAGAGAGAGGCAGGCAGACAGATACATATATATATATAAAAGTCTTAATATTGTTGCTGTTTGGGTAATTTGAAGGAACTTTAGATGTTTTAACTAGGGGTGGGACTCACCAGAGGCCTCACGATACGATATTATCACGATACGATATTATTGCAGTTTTAAATATATTGCGATATTCTGCGATATATTGCAATTTATTACCTTTTTCCAACTTCAAATTATGTCCCCAAAGGAAAACTTTGACAACATCTGTTTTAACTAAAAAGAAACATTTCTCAGTTTGTTTATCTCACTTCAGTTTTATTGTTGCAGTGCAAAATGGGATTGTCAAGCAGACAAACTGACCAACACTTTCATGAAAACCTGTCATAAACGTTGTATGCACCTGGCAAACTCAACTATTTGTATTACAGTCTAATCTAGTCCACCTTAATTAAATGTTAACAGGTGCACTGCTGTGCTACTACAGGTATTTTGAACAGTGCTGCTTGA
>NW_015506106.1:166057-171323 GCF_001515645.1 Sinocyclocheilus grahami | reverse complement strand
CTTGAAATTGTACTAAAAAGTTGTGCAGACCCTTCAGCAATTGGGACATTTGAAAGTAAATGACTGTTAAATTGAAATTAAATTAAATAAAACATTAAGTCTTACATTTTGGGATGCACCAAAATGACATTTCTGGGCCGAGACGGAAACCGAAAATTCTGGAATGCATTTGGCCGAAAACCGAAACTGCTTTGTAATGGTTAATTATTATTTTATTAAATAATATAAAAAGTCATTTTGTAAGACTTTTTAAATTTAACTCAATTTTAAAGATACTGAATTTAAAAAAACTCAAGCCAATAAAATAACCACACTTTTACTGAAAGTAACAATAAAACTGGACAGAATTGATATTAATATTGGTAACACTTTACAATAAGTTCATTAGTTAACTACTTTAGTTAAAACCGAAACTGCTTTGTAATGGTTAATTATTATTTTATTAAATAATATAAAAAGTCATTTTGTAAGACTTTTTAAATTTAACTCAATTTTAAAGATACTGAATTTAAAAAAACTCAAGCCAATAAAATAACCACACTTTTACTGAAAGTAACAATAAAACTGGACAGAATTGATATTAATATTGGTAACATTTTACAATAAGTTCATTAGTTAACAACTTTAGTTAATGAACTAAGAATGAACAATAGTTCTTACTAATCTTAGTTCATGTTAATTTCAACATTTACTAATGCATTATTAAAATCAACAGTTGTGCTTGTTATCAGTTAATGCACTCTGAATTAACATGAACTAACCGTGAATAACTGTATTCTCATTAACTAAGATTAAGAAAGATTAATAAATACTGTAATACATGTATTGGTCATTGTTCGTTCATGATAGTTAAAACATTAACTAATGGAACCTTATTGAAAAGTGTTACCTTAATATCAAAAATCAATATATTATTTTATTCACTTCTATGTAACAATCAAATATAAGTTGTTGTTTTTTTTGACTAATTATCCAAATAATGTATAGCCCTACAAAGCTATTATTATCAGAGCATATGAGCAGAGCATATAGCGTCACTGAAGGTAGCATTATTTATTATTATTTATTTTAGCATGATTTAAATTAGCAGCGTTGCCCAGTACAGCTGAACTAGCCTACACCATGTTACAGCACAGTAGCGCTACTGCAAGCCGGAACAAGTAGGCCTATGCTGCATAGAAATTTCCTGTCAGTGCGTTATTTGAGCGGACTTTGCTTTTCTGATGAGCATGAGCGGTACACGAGTGGAACGCACATTCATAGATCGGAATACTGAGTGGAGCGTCAAACCACGCAGTGACGAGGAGAGTGAAACATGCGCGGTGAACACTGCCGGGCACGGCGCGACGCAGCGCGACATATATATTATTATTATTGTAATATGTAGCCTATATTTTCGGTGCATCCCCTCCTTGTTTACAAATCTGAACTAAGTCCATACATCCGATTTAAACGCAGACGGGGCTTTCCTGATAACTTTCCGCGATGCCGCCCTCTTTATTTTACTAACTTACTGCATGCTGAAGGTGACCCAGCTGACCTCACCAGAAAAAAACTCAACATCACCATCTAGTGGATTGTAAAGAAATTTATTTTATTATTCTACCAAATAGTATAATAAAAGATCGATACTTGGCGTCCGTGTATCGATACAGTATTACCGCAGAAAATATTGCGATACTATGCTGTATCGATTTTTCCCCCCACCCCTAGATTTAACTAGAAAACGTCTAATTAAAAACTTTATAAATTCATTAATTGCTGTGTGCTAATTAGAGAACAATAACTATTAACATTAAACCTGAGTAAAAGGTAAAGTACTACTATGCACTAGGGGAGAGCGGGGCACAAAGTAACACTTTTTGACTTTCTTGACTTTTTTTGACATGGGGCTCAGAGTATAATTTTTTTATCCACAGTAATTTCACACTTGTCTGGTACAAATGTCGCTTTGTTTCATAATTACAGTGTATACGTTTTTCTTTATTTACCCTCAAAAATTGGAAGTGAAATGTGACAACATGCCCCGTAGGTGGGGTACATTGTAACAGCTGAGGGGCACGTTGTAACATGACCATATAACAGCTTAAAATGTTATCTGATCTAATGAAAAAAATATACAAGACAAACTAAAATATTTTGTCAATAAAATAAAATAATTATTTATTTAAAATAAAATAATGGCGTTTTTTAAGAATTAAAAATAATCTGATTTTGGAGTTTGACAATGAGCACATTGCAACCATAACATCTGAAGGGCACGTTGTAACATGACCATATAACAGCTTAAAATGTTATCTGATCGAATGAAAAAAATATACAAGACAAGCTAAAATATTTTGTTAATAAAAATTTTTTTTTCAAATAAAATAATAGCGGTTTTTAAGAATTAAAAATAATCTGATTTTGGAGTTTGACAATGAACACATTGCAATCATGCTTGGGACGGCCCATATAAACGAGCAAAAATGCTTTACATGTCTTGAAATAATCATTTCTAAACATTAAACATTGACTGTCAGTCTTTATTCACCTGTTTCTCATTGTTTCTCATTCAAATTCATTAAAGTAAATAGAGTATATTACATCGCTAATGTCATACACTCTCAGAAAAAAAGGTACAAAAGGTGTCACTAGGGCAGTACCTTTTCAAAAGGTATACTTTTGTACCTTTTAGGTACTATGTACACTTTAGTTACTAATATGTACCTTTAAGGTACAAATATAGACTCTTTAGGTACAAAGGTGTGCCTTTTGAAACCAGTTGCTGTCTTCTGCTAGTTAGCGAAGCATTAAAAAAACTATCTAAACTGATAAACAACAGATTGGAGATTAAAATAATAGCAGATTTGTCTCATTTTAAATTATTAATAGATGAAAAGATGAAAAATTTACTTAAGCCAGAAATATAATTTTACTATGGTGTAAAAAATGTTCAGCGATATCTTTTTTTTATCTTAAAATAAAAACTGAGATGAAAAATTTACTTAAGCCAGAAATATAATTTTACTATGGTGTAAAAAATGTTCAGCGATATCTTTTTTCATAGTTTTTATCTTAATTTTTGACTTACCGTATAGCACATTTTTTCACTAATTTTTAACTTGTTCATGCTTAAAATAAATCTGCCAGTGCAGAGAAAATACACTCATATTCAAGACAATCTATAAAAACAAGCCTTAATATCATAGGCGATATTGCTTCTTGAGTAAGTTTAACATGTTAACGATCTTTAGATGCAAAGTACTGGCAGTTTTGACTTCCCTAATACAAACCAAATCACTTTCACATAAACACATCTGAATGTTAACTTAAAGCAGCAGAGGTTACACAGCCAGACACATACAGCACAACAGATCAGAAAGACATGAGAACAGAAAGGGGGGTGGATGAACAGACTGAAAGACAGAGACGTAATCTGCTGTATGAGGCAAGAGGAGAGACGATGAGCAATCCAGCAGTCCGTCAGCACAGGAGAACCATTTATCTGCAGGGCAACTGTGTGCGTGCAATGTGTGCCAAAATTAGTCGGACGTTCCGTCACGTCCATTTCCCACGCAGCACACTGACTCGGCACCCTGTTGATCAGTAATGGCAGGTACACGTGTGCACTTCATACGCGTGCAGTGGTGCAGAAATAAGCACACAAGCTCACCTTTGATTGTGCCGTCACACTGCAGTCATTTGTAGAGCCAGACAGTGTTCAGTACTGTGTTAAAGGAATAGTTCACCCAAAAATTAAAATTAGCTGAAAATCTGATAAAAACATCACAATAATCCACACATCCAGTGTTTTTATCAGCTGTTTGGACTCTCATTCTGACGGCACCCATTCACCGCAGAGGATCCATTGCTTATCAAGTGAAGTAATGCTACATTTCTCCAAATCTGTTCTGATGAACAAACAAACTCTACATCTTGGATGGCCTGAGGGTCATTTTTATGTGATTTATTCCTTTAAGCAGAACAGATGGTTGTTTTTTGATGTGCTGAAAAACAATCAGCAGTAAGAAAATGTTTCAAAAGCTGTATAATTCCTTGATGGCTAAAATGGAGCTGTATTTAAGAACTGGCAGCAAGTCTGTTCATTTAAGTAACACGGAGTCTTTTTAACAGAGAGTGCAAATAATGAACGATTAGTGAGACGGAACTTTTTCTTCAGATTGCAATTAAACTGACATTCTCTTTAGGCACAGACCCCGTAGAGCACTAAATTACTGCAGAAGACTTTCAGAGCAGTTGGCTAATACACAATGAATCAAAAAGATTAAATGTCTAATGTCTAGAGCAAATTTTTTTTAAAGCAAAACAAAATTGTTCCCAGTCTCATGTTGAGCAATTTTTTTTCTCATTTTAGCACAAACGCTGACACCTAGAACTTGATAAAGTCTGGATTTTCTGCAAGTTATGGTCAAACACTAACACACACACACACACACACACAAGCTCTTAGCTTGGTTGGCTGGCAAAACTCAGGATTTCAACAGATGCATTAACAAGCCACTGGGCTGCTGCTCTAAGAGCTTTTGAGTAAGAACTAAATCACTGAATTTTGCCAGGTTAGTAGCATCAGCTCAGGTAAGTTTCACAGGCTATTTTTTTTTCTTTTGAGCTAAAGTCAATTGTATAAAATCTGCTTAATCTAGTAAATTACAATAACTTAAAATCTGATGCTGTGGCAATTAAAATAACTTGCAGCAGAAACATGACAATATACAGATGTTGAACTGTCATACAAGGTTCATTTGGGCGTCAAAATACAAGTTATCAAAATTAGCAACAAAATCAACAAACGTACACTGTAAAAAATGCAACTTTATTATAAAAAAAAATTTGATTACTGGTGTATGTTTTAAAAGAAAATAATTTTTAATTTTTTTATATAGAATTAGATGAATTAGATGTGCTGCTCTCAACCTTTCCTGAGGATGGTACTCCCCTAGTTATGCTTGGAGACTTCAACATCCACCTAGATAAACCTCAGGCTGCAGACTTCCACACTCTGCTTGCCTCTTTTGATCTCAAGAGAGTGTTAACTACGGCTACTCACAAATCAGGCAACCATCTGGACCTTATTTACACACGACACTGCTCCACTGATTATGTACTGGTTACTCCACTGCACACCTCGGATCACTTCCTCCTCACTCTTAACCTCAACATGGTTCCTGACACAACACATGCCCCTCCACATGTCATCTTTCGACATAACCTATGCTCACTCTCACCTTCCTGGCTATCTGCTATGGTTTCATCTTTGCTTCCT
>NW_015506106.1:161459-164281 GCF_001515645.1 Sinocyclocheilus grahami | reverse complement strand
CTGGACCTTATTTACACACGACACTGCTCCACTGATTATGTACTGGTTACTCCACTGCACACCTCGGATCACTTCCTCCTCACTCTTAACCTCAACATGGTTCCTGACACAACACATGCCCCTCCACATGTCATCTTTCGACATAACCTATGCTCACTCTCACCTTCCTGGCTATCTGCTATGGTTTCATCTTTGCTTCCTCCCCCTAAACAGTTATCATCTCTTGATGCTAACAGTGCTACTAATACTTTCTGCTCCACTCTTACATCTTGTTTAGACACTGTCTGCCCCTTGTCTTCCAGGTCAGCCCGTACCACCCCTTCTGCCCCTTGGCTGTCTGATGTTCTCCGCGAACATCGTTCTAAGCTCAGGGCTGCTGAAAGGGTATGGCGCAAAGCAAAAAATCCTACTGACCTTAAAGGGGTGGTTCACAGTTTTTTTTTCTAGGCTTGATTGTGTTTATGGGGTGCAGTCTAACGTGTTAATGCTTCGTTTTTTTTTAAACACATTATTTTTCACATAATTTACCTTTATTCCACACTGCTCTGTCCCTTCTCTGAGAAACACGCTGATCATTTCCTTCTTTTATGAAGCCCCTCCCTCAGAAATAGGCGATGGGCTCTGATTGGTTAGCTATCCCAGTGTGTTGTGATTGGCTAAATCTAAGTCTAGTGCGCATCTAAATGTCCCGCCCCTCACCTCAGCGGCATGTGCTCCGGTTGTATTGTAAACAATGGCGTCGGTAATATCGCTTGTCAGTTTGAGCCCGATTGAGAAGCAGGGGATATTATTGAAGAGGATCGTGCAGAACCTGTGCAAGCACGGCTTTTAATGGTAGGCCTATGTTTTTTGTTTGTTGTTGTCTCATACTTTTAGATATGCTGTTATTTGTAAATTCTACTGCTTATGTTAGCTTTTAATATACGGTTTTATCCTGATTAAAGCTTTAATACAGTACGGCACAGCAAGGGGTGTATAAATAGAAGACAGAATCGCAATTCATATATGAATAGATTTTTACGTGCACCTCTAGTTTTCTCGTCCTCTTCTCCAAAGCAGCGCAGCATGGCCTCGCCCCCTTTTCTGCCTTTTCCCGAGGGCGGGGTTTATCTGTGTTTGTTACATCACGAACCCGGGAAGTAACTTGTTGTAGTCCCTACCAGCCGTTTTTGTAGGCATTAAACTGCCAGAATTTTAAAAGATGATATCTCCGTTTGCATTGAACTTTCAGCTTCGTAACTTTGCAGATATTGTTTATGGTCAAACAGCAACATTACACACTAACTAACGTTAAAAAATTGAAATCGCAATGAACCACCCCTTTAATGTGTATCAGTCACTCCTCTCTTCCTTCTCCGCTAATGTCTCCACTGCTAAAAGGACATACTATCATAACAAAATTGACAATTCGTCTAACTCTCACATGCTCTTTAAAACATTTTCCTCCTTCCTTTGTCCTCCTCCTTCATCAACTCTAACAGCTGACGACTTTGCCACATTCTTCATTAATAAAATTAAAACCATCAGTGCACAACTTTTCACACCACAATCCATCAAGCACATCTTACCAACAAACATACACTTGTTCACATCCTTCTCTTCACTCTCTGAGGCAGAAGTCTTCAAACTCATCCATTCTAATCATCCTACTACTTGTCCGCTTGATCCTATTCCATCTCATCTCCTTCAAGCCATTTCTGCTGCCGTTGTACCTGCACTCACTCACATCATTAACGCATCCCTTCACATTGGTGTTTTTCCCTCAACATTTAGACAGGCTCATATAACTCCTCTACTTAAGAAACCCACCCTTAATCCATCTCTTTTAGAGAACTACAGACCAGTTTCCCTTCTTCCTTTCATTGCTAAAACACTTGAACGAGCTGTGTTCAACCAAGTCTCTACCTTTCTCACACAGAACAACCTCCTTGACAGCAACCAGTCTGGTTTCAGAAGTGGACATTCAACCGAGACTGCCTTGCTCTCAGTTGTTGAAGCCCTAAGACTGGCAAGAGCAGATTCCAAATCTTCAATACTTATCTTGCTGGATCTGTCCGCTGCTTTTGAAACGGTAAACCAACAGATCCTCCTGTCAACCTTACTGGCAAAGGGCATCTCAGGAACCGCACTCCAGTGGTTTGAGTCTTACCTCTCAGATATGTACTTCAAGGTATCTTGGAGAGGTGAGGTGTCCAAGTCCAAATCTAACTACTGGAGTGCCTCAGGGCACTGTTCTTGGACCACTTCTCTTCTCTGTCTACATGGCATCACTAGGTTCTGTCATTCAGAAACATGGCTTTTCATATCACTGCTATGCTGATGACATTCAACTCTACCTCTCATTCCATCCTGATGATCCGACAATAGCTGCTCACATCTCAGCTTCTCTGACAGACATTTCTTGCTGGACGAAGGACCATCATCTTCAACTCAACCTGGCCAAGACAGAACTGCTTGTGGTTCCAGCAAACCCATCGTTTCATCACAATTTCACCATCCAGTTAGGCACATCAACCATAACTCCGTCAAAAACAGCCAGGTGCATCATACTTGCTAAAACTGCCCGGTCCTGCAGATTTGCTTTATTCAACATCAAAGTGATCAGGCCCTTTCTTTTGGAACATGCTTCACAACTCCTTGTTCAAGCTCTTGTTCTGTCCAGGTTGGACTATTGCGATGCTCTCTTGGCAGGTCTTCCAGCCAGTTCTATCAAACCGTTACAATTAATCCAGAACGCGGCAGTAAGATTCATCTTTAATGAGCCGAAAAGAATGCATGTCATACCTCTGTTTATCAATTTGCACTGGCTACCAATAGCTGCT
>NW_015506106.1:160170-161178 GCF_001515645.1 Sinocyclocheilus grahami | reverse complement strand
GAGAGAGAGAGAGAGCGAGAGAGAGAGAGAGAGAGAGAGATGCAGAGCAGGGGAACGCGAGGAACAGGATTAAGAACCGCTGCTTTAGAACATTGATTTTGAAACTTGTGAATCCATTAGAATCGTTAGAAGACAGAATCGCAATTCATATATGAATAGATTTTTACGTGCACCTCTAGTTTTCTCGTCCTCTTCTCCAAAGCAGCGCAGCATGGCCTCGCCCCCTTTTCTGCCTTTTCCCGAGGGCGGGGTTATCTGGGTTTGTTAAGTCACGAACCCGGGAAGTAACTTGTTGTAGTTGCTACCAGCCATTTTTGTAGGCATTAAACTGCCAGATTTTTAAAAGACGATATCTCTGTTTGCATTGAACTTTCAGCTTCGTAACTTTGCAGATATTGTTTATGGTCAAACAGCAACATTACACACTAACTAACGTTAAAAAATTGAAATCGCAATGAACCACCCCTTTAATGTGTATCAGTCACTCCTCTCTTCCTTCTCCGCTAATGTCTCCACTGCTAAAAGGACATACTATCATAACAAAATTGACAATTCGTCTAACTCTCACATGCTCTTTAAAACATTTTCCTCCTTCCTTTGTCCTCCTCCTTCATCAACTCTAACAGCTGACGACTTTGCCACATTCTTCATTAATAAAATTAAAACCATCAGTGCACAACTTTTCACACCACAATCCATCAAGCACATCTTACCAACAAACATACACTTGTTCACATCCTTCTCTTCACTCTCTGAGGCAGAAGTCTTCAAACTCATCCATTCTAATCATCCTACTACTTGTCCGCTTGATCCTATTCCATCTCATCTCCTTCAAGCCATTTCTGCTGCCGTTGTACCTGCACTCACTCACATCATTAACGCATCCCTTCACATTGGTGTTTTTCCCTCAACATTTAGACAGGCTTATATAACCCCTCTACTTAAGAAACCCACCCTTAATCCATCTCTTTTAGAGAACTACAGACCAGTTTCCCTTCTTCCTTTCAT
>NW_015506106.1:114999-159684 GCF_001515645.1 Sinocyclocheilus grahami | reverse complement strand
GACAGCAACCAGTCTGGTTTCAGAAGTGGACATTCAACCGAGACTGCCTTGCTCTCAGTTGTTGAAGCCCTAAGACTGGCAAGAGCAGATTCCAAATCTTCAATACTTATCTTGCTGGATCTGTCCGCTGCTTTTGAAACGGTAAACCAACAGATCCTCCTGTCAACCTTACTGGCAAAGGGCATCTCAGGAACCGCACTCCAGTGGTTTGAGTCTTACCTCTCAGATATGTACTTCAAGGTATCTTGGAGAGGTGAGGTGTCCAAGTCCAAATCTAACTACTGGAGTGCCTCAGGGCACTGTTCTTGGACCACTTCTCTTCTCTGTCTACATGGCATCACTAGGTTCTGTCATTCAGAAACATGGCTTTTCATATCACTGCTATGCTGATGACATTCAACTCTACCTCTCATTCCATCCTGATGATCCGACAATAGCTGCTCACATCTCAGCTTCTCTGACAGACATTTCTTGCTGGACGAAGGACAATCATCTTCAACTCAACCTGGCCAAGACAGAACTGCTTGTGGTTCCAGCAAACCCATCGTTTCATCACAATTTCACCATCCAGTTAGGCACATCAACCATAACTCCGTCAAAAACAGCCAGTTATGATTGATGATCAGCTGATTTTCTCAGACTACATTGCTAAAACTGCCCGGTCCTGCAGATTTGCTTTATTCAACATCAAAGTGATCAGGCCCTTTCTTTTGGAACATGCTTCACAACTCCTTGTTCAAGCTCTTGTTCTGTCCAGGTTGGACTATTGCGATGCTCTCTTGGCAGGTCTTCCAGCCAGTTCTATCAAACCGTTACAATTAATCCAGAACGCGGCAGTAAGATTCATCTTTAATGAGCCGAAAAGAATGCATGTCACACCTCTGTTTATCAATTTGCACTGGCTACCAATAGCTGCTTGCATAAAATTCAAGGCATATAATATTTGCCTACAAAACCACCACTGGCTCTGCACCCCTTTACCTAAATTCATTACTTCAGACTTATGTGCCCTCTATAAGCTTGCGTTCTGCAAATGCTTTATTGTGCCATCCCAAAGAGGCACAAAATCACTTTCACAGACTTTTAAATTAAATGTTCCCTCCTGCTGGAATGACCTGCCCAACTCAATCCGAGCAGCTGAGTCTTTAGCCATCTTCAAGAATCGGCTAAAAACACATCTCTTCCATCTTTATTTGACCCTCTAACTCTAGCACTCTCTATTCTAAATCTTTTTTTTTACGTGCCCCTTTTAGACTTGCACTCTATTCATTTACTAACTGCTTTTTTTTTCTTAAAAAAAAAAACTAGCTTCTCTAGTCTTTTTGTATTCGATCTATTTGTTTTCTTTTTATTTATTATACAATTAACAAAAGCAAAAAAGGCCTCTAACACTAGCTTGCTCTATTCTTTTTCTATTCTATCCGTTTTCTTTTTATTTATTATATATTATATTATATTAAGAAAAACCTTGCTACGTGTACTACGTTAAGCTAACTGAGAATTGTTACAGCACTTGCATATCTTTGTTCTCTTGTTGATTTTGATTGCTTCCATTGTTCTCATTTGTAAGTTGCTTTGGATAAAAGCGCCTGCTAAATGACTAAATGTAATGCAAGTACAAATGTAAAATATAATTAGTATTCTCAAGTTTATACTTATAAAATACAAAATATTTCTGCCAGATTAACTTAATTATTTTCAGCAAATATTATGTAATATTATCAATTCAGTATTACTTTCAGACATACACATTTTCCAATAATGTCTTGAGAGGTTTCTGTACAGCTGGTCATGCAGAAGGCGGTGCCATTACTTGAATGAGTTTTCAGGTTGGTCTATTATGGTCTGGGATTAGAAGCAACTCAAAACCAAGAATTTTTCACAAAACCAAATGATTCCTCACAGTAAACTTCAAACACCAATAACTTTGCAACAGACAATAAGATCTTTCATATTAAGACAACTTGGTTCCAAATTTTTTTTATATAAGCATAAACGAGGCTTTGTATTCACACTCCCTCTGTGTCTGCATCACAGTGTGAGTGTGTGTGTGTGTGTGTGTCTCTTCTCTCTCATCTATACTGAGGTATCTGACCTCATCAGTCAGCAGTGAGATGACACAAACCCGCCCCTCATAAACCTGCCTGCTGTATGTGTGATAGGAAGTCAGGGAGAGGTTGACTGTGTCTTTCTGTACATGTCCTTCAACTCAAACTGAAATCTATGTACACGCACATACACACCCGTCACAAGTATATCATTATGAGTACTCCCTCTCATGCATCACAGATATGTATTGTGCGCGTTTATGCTTATTGTGTATAAACTAGTGGCACTGATAATGGGAGAAACACACATGCAGCTTTCAGTCGAGTCAAGAGAGTTTGATGGCATCAATTCTGCAGTTTAACAACTCAAATAAATCCTAGTGTTGCAGTGCATCAGCAGAGCATGGATGAGGAGAGCTCATGAAAACACTCACAAACACCCAACTACATACTAAACCCTACAACAATAAAAAACACACACACACACTTTGTGTTTTAGAAACAACAATTTACTTCACAAAATGAATGGTTCACCAGAAGAAGAAAAAAAGAAAATTTGCTGGAAATGTATTCACCCTCAGGCCATCCAAGATGTAGAGGAGTTTGTTTCTTCATTTGCAACAGATTTGGAGAAATTTAGCATTACATCCTCCACAGTGAATGGGTGCCGTCAGAATGAGAGTCCAAACAGCTGATAAAAACATCACAATAATCCACGAGTAATGTGTGTTTGTAAGAAACAAATCCATTATTAAGCCATTTTTAATTTAAACTTACTTCTGGCCACAATACCATAATTTTGGTATTTTTAAGTCCATAATCCAAATCCGTCATAATGCTTTCTCCAGTGAAAAAACACATCCCCTGTTGTCCTCTCACATCAAAATCCACCAACATATTTCTTTAGAACTGTTCTGGACTGTTTTTGCTTGTAAATGGTGCTTGATCTGTGCATATTTCTCTCCTGATTCAGACTAGATGACTTTTTCACTGGAGAAAGACATATTATAGAGGCAAGCAATATTACAATATTTTCTGTTTCTAAGATTTACTGGTGAGCCAGTGATGTAATGCTAAATTTCTCCAAATCTG
Source organism: Sinocyclocheilus grahami (assembly GCF_001515645.1). NCBI lineage: Eukaryota > Metazoa > Chordata > Actinopteri > Cypriniformes > Cyprinidae > Sinocyclocheilus > Sinocyclocheilus grahami. The sequence goes on along the minus strand of NW_015506106.1, from coordinate 156,544 downwards.
TTCTGATAAAGAAACAAACTCATCTACATCTTGGATGGCCCGAGGGTGAGTACATTTTCAACAAATTTTAATGATTGGGTGAACTATTCCATGAATGTTTTGTCAGATTTGAACTTCCCAGGACAATTTTGTCTCTAAAGTATAGCTGAGTAAACAACCACACACACATGCTGCAGCATCATTTAGTATCTTGTATGAGCAGTTGCTTTTTTAGGAATCACACCTGTAATCAATAACCTCTTCTTTCCAGCTTTCTCTCTCATTATCTTGCCCCATTCACTGTCTGTGAATGCATGTGTGTGTCTGCTGGCCAACTGCCACGTTTGGGAATGTATTGGAAGACTGAACTGATGTTCTGTTCATCCTCAGAGTGATCCGGGCAGCTTTCCAACATGTGCATGTTCACATGTACATTAGAGGAAATGTCACAGACTTTCGCGTATTTAAACCCTATAGAGTGCCAACACTCTTTATATCACTAACTGAGCTGTGCATTTGTGTGCACATGCATATTTGTTTTTGCATGCATGAATATGTAGGCTGTGTGTTTGAGAGATAAGTGTGTGTACGTGTGCATTTCTGGTGGCCAAATCCTCCAGATGGGTCCAGATGGCAGTTTGAATCTGTGAAGGTGTGGAACAGACTCTGTGTGAGCATTTTGTAATGCCCGAATGCAACACAGTCCCCTGAGATGCGCGTGTATGTCTGAGCATGTGTGTGTGTGCGCATGAAGGGAAAACTTGCACGACTGTCTGGCTGTGTTTTTTTTTTCTTGCTCGCACATTGTTTGCGTGCAAAACAAATCAAGGTGTGTGCTGTTCAACAAGCCAGGTGTGTCTGAGTATATGTAAAGCAGTTGAATTTGTTGGGCTGCATAGACCAATAAAAAAAAAACTTTAAAAAAATGAAGCTGCTAAGAAACAACTGCTTCCACCTGCCTCACATAGCCTGATTTAATACACATACTGCTTCAGAACACTTAGAGAGCACTTTAATATGCAAATTAGATACAGTGTATAGATAACATTGTGCTTAATGGGAAAACCAGTTTATGGAATTTTTACACACATATTGCATAAAGCAAAATGGTATATCAAATAATTTTGTTATGTATTTTATAACATAGTTGAGAGCCATCCTTAAACAAAGTTAGTTATAAAAAATCCTGAAACCTAAAAATTGATTGGTGATTTTAAAAAAATTCCCATGGTTTTTGTCTTTTCATGTCTACTCTTGTCATTTTATTTTTAGAAAAACTGAGTCCTGGTGTCCTCTACAGAGGACATAGCATAACTTATGAATAAAATATAATTTTTCAAAAATCTTATTTGACCATTTTTTTATTATGCTCTAAACAATGTAATGACATGACAAAATACTAAATTCACAAAGCTTTTTATTTCTAGTTCTCAGGAGGATATATAGTAGGTGAAAAACAATACGTGAAGAGAGTAGTATGTGCAAATATACCTACTCAGAGAGTATATGAATTTGAACACACCCTTATTTTTTACATGTTCAAGTATTTAAATTTAAAACAGCACTATGCATCTTCCATGCATGCAGTCAATCTAAAAAATGTAGATATTTCACATTTGTAATCCAACTGTGTTTAAAAAAAGATCAAATAAGTAAAAAATGTAAGGCCAAGTTGAGTGCATTGCATTATGGGATACAGTATTCAGTGCTATGTGTCCTGCTGTATATTGCACATTTTTGCAAATGTAGCAATTATTCCATGCATTAAAACAATTTGTATACTATGCACACTATATATACTGCAAAAATTAGTATGAGAAGTATTGTAAGCAATTATGAACACAACCTGGTGCATCATACTTTAAAGTGGCCTTCTTTTGGAAATCAGCTTTATTTACAATAAAAATAATGTTTAATTCATTTATTTTAATTCATTTGGAAATCTTAGCATTGCTATCCATGTAATTATTATTGCATAATTAATATATTATTGGATAGTCCATAAATTGCATTATTTAGTTAATAATAAAATCTAGAGCTTTTAACTGTAATGTAATTATTTATAAAGAAAATAATGTGTTTTAAAAAAAATGCAATTAATAATGTCAAAAAAATAAATAAAAAATAAGGCACTTTCCTATTATCGGAGCAATTCAAGCTTGAACTACAATCTTAATGTTTTAAGTGATTTGCTTTTGATGACATGAGATATATATATATATATATATAGTCAATTATTCTTGCTGGCTTTGAGCTGGTGCTGCAGTAGCATCTTGCCTTTGATAAATTAATAATCCTTTTGAAGTGCTAATCCCAAACACTCAGCATGAGTCATGCCATCCATACAACAAGTGTCTCTCTCAAAGACATACACGCTCACTCAGCATGTAGCTCTATGAATATGAATATACTCAGATGGAAACACAAAGATTTATGTGCGGCCACATGCATGCGAGTATACATTAACTTATGTTTGCCCATAAACTCTTCAGCTACAAAGATATATTTAGGCTGCAAAAGCACATGCATATTCATTTATCACTTTTTTTTAAGGAGAAATAAAAACATGTTTAGTTACAAGTTAAAAACATTATAACTGCATTTGCAAATCGAGTGTACAGGAATGAACTCTGGCTTCATCCACAGCTCCACCTAGGGTTGAAAACATGATCTGCTGAGGAGCTTGCCTATATAACTATACATAAAAACGTTTGTGTCAAACAATGGCTTTGTTGAAGGTAATTGCTTTTTCTCCAGTCTAACTTCTTTTGCTCATAAAACACTGCAGCAGTATTTTCGCATGACAGGTCTAAGGGTCGGATTGTAAGGGAGAGATTGTTTGACAGCCTCGATATGAGTTTGGCTTTGTTTGTATTTGAGTCAATTGATTTCCTTCAAGCAATACTTCACCCAGAAATTAATATTTTGACATCATAACCCATAAGGCTCTCTTAATTCTTTGTAATATCAATGTTTAGCAGAATGTTTGAGGTGATCTTTTACACACAAAAATGGATAAAAAGCACCATAAAAAGAATTATAAAAGTAGTCGATATAACTCATGCACTTTATCATAAGTGTTCTGATGTCATATAAAAGCTTTATGTGAAAAACAGACCAAAATTTATAGGGTTCTTTACTGAAAATCTTCACTGAACACATTATTGCCATTCACTTTTATTATAAGGAAAAGAGCAGATTTGACATTCTGCTATAAATAACTTCCATGTTCAGTTATACAAAAGGTTCTACAAAAAAAAAGTTATACATGGTGACAGAATTTGTATTTTTGGGTGAACTATTCATTTCAAAACGTCTATATACAGTATTATGACTGAGAAGAGGCAAAAATACTAGATTTTAATTACTAGTAATTAATTACTAGATTAAAATAAACCAATCTGGAACAAAAAGGAGACACCATACCCTACCATTTAACAGTATTTTTAAAGAAATTAATATTTTCATTAAAATAAACAATGCATTAAACAGATCAAAAGAAATCTAATAAATGCTGTTCTTTTGAACTTTCTATTCAAAGAAACCTGAAAATAATCACGGTTTCTCAAAAATACGAAGCTTCACAACTTTGATAATAATATGAAATGTTTCTTAAGCAGCAAATCAGCATAATGAAATGATTTCTGAAGGATCATGTGACACTGAAGACTGGAGTAATGATGTTGAAAATTCAGCTTTGAATCACAGGAATAAATTACATATTTAAATATATTCACCAAGAAAACGGATATTTTAAACTGCAATAATATTTCACATTATTATTGATTTTACTGTATTTTTTATTAAATAAATGCAGCCTTTGTTAGCAGAAGAGACTTTTTTTAAAAACAAATGTAATGTATATACACATATGAAACATTTACAAGCACACACACAAAAACACTGCACTTCAAGAGGAAGCAGTATTCAGAAGGAATAGCAAGAAGAGCTGCAGTGGTTGCTTTTATTTTTCTGAAACCCTACAGGAAGACAAACTGCCTGCCTGACTAACACCTTCTGCTCTCTCAGCAGTCACACATGATAGTTCACCGAAGAGACTGTCTCTGTGTGTGTAACCTGTGTAGAGAGAAGCATCTCTTCCCATTGTGGCATCCTTGTTAACAGAAGTCCTATCCGTACAACACCCTCATGATGTGTGAAAGCAGGGCCCACTGTCATGACATCCAGCGCATCAACTCTGGACTTTAATTGAAAAGGACCATTCCCATATTGATCCTCATCAATTAAGCAATTATCATGGCATCACAGTCCTTTAATAGTGGCATCCAAGCAATTATTGTGAAGATAACAAAAGTTAGAATCAATTCTTACTGTGACATTTAGCACAGGCTTACAAAGTCACCAAGACAACACAGAAATACAAACCGCATAACCGCATTATTATACATTTCAATGGAAGTCGTTTAGTTGGTGCATACTATATACAGAAAAATATGTATTTTCTAATATATTTTTAAATATACTTCAAAATAAAGAAAACGTTTCAGATATATTCTTAAATGTCCAAAAAAATATATATATATATATTTTTTATATTTTATGCAATTATTTATTTTAAAACATACAAAAAATGGCCAAAATATAACGAAAAAACAGATGTTTTTAAATAAATTTTGAAAACATAAAATTAGTTTTAATTATTTATGTTTTTTCATTTTTAGCCGTGTGTGTGTGTGTGTGTGTGTGTGTGTGTGTGTGTGTGTGTATATATATATACACAGTGCCCTCCACTAATATTGGCACCCTTGGTAAATATGAGCAAAGATGGCTGTGAAAATAAATCTGCATCGTTTATCTTTTTGATCTTTCATTCAAAAATTTCACAAAATTCTAACATCTCATTGAAGTAAAACAATGGAAAGTGAGGGGAAAATCTCATTATGAAATAAACGTTTTTCTCTAGTTCACATTGGTCACAATTATTGGCACCCAATTATTGCAACATCCTTTTCTCAAGATAACAGCTCGGAGTTTTCTCCTATAAACACCTGAGATCAGAGATCAGAGACCATTCTTTCATATAGAATCACTGCAGATCCTTCAGATTCGCAGCTCCATGTCAGCGCTTCTCCTCTTTAGTTCACCTCACTCATTTTCTATAAGGTCAGGGAACTGAGACGGCCATGGCAGAAGCTTCATTTTGTGCTCAGTGACACATTTTTTTTGTTGATTTTGATGTTTGTTTTGGTTCATTGTCCTGATGGAAGATCCAACCACGGCCCATTATAAGATTTCTAACAGAGGTCATCAGGTTTAGATTTTTTATCTGTTGGTATTTGAAAGAATCCATAATGCCATGCATCTGAACAAGATGTCCAGGACCTCCGGCAGAAAAGAAGGCCAACAACATTACAGATGCAGCAGTATATTTAACCGTGGACATGTTGTACTTGTTTTCCACTAAACCCATCTGGTGGGTTTGCTGCCAAAAAGCTATTTTTTAGTTTCATCTGACCACAGAAGCCAGTCCAGTTTGAAGATCCAGTGGTGTCTGACAACTGAATATGCTGGAGTTTGTTTTTGGAGGAGGATTTTTCAATAAACCCTCCTGAACAACATGTGGTGATGTAGGGGCTGTTTGATTTTTTGTTTTTTAGGCTTTCTGACGCCAAGACTCAACTAATCTCTGCAATTCACCAGCTGTGATGCTTGGAGAGTCTTTGGCCACTCAAACTCTCCTCCTCACCGTGCATTAGGCCGGTATAGACATACATCTTCTTCCAGGCAGATTTGTAACATCTTTAGTTGATTGGAACTTCTTAATTATTGCCCTGATGGTGGAAATGGGGATTTCCAGTGCTTTCGCTATTTTCTTAGAGCCACTTTCTATTTTTTGTGAAGCTCAATGATCTTGTGCTGCACAGTAGAACTATATTCTTTCATTTTACTCATTGTTATGGATGATTAGGAGAATTTGGCCTTTGTGTTCCTCATATTTATAATCCTGTGGAACAGTAAGTCACGGCTGGATAATTCCATACTAGTCACCCTGTGTGCTAAAAAAAAAAAATTGTAAATATGAATGGGAATATATATTTTACTCATAAGAATTTCTAGGGGTGCCAATAATTGTGGCCAACATGCATTGGGGAAAAAACGTTTATTTCATAATGTGAATTCCCCCCCCACTTTCAATTGTTTTACTTCAATGAAAGGTTAGACTTTTGTGAATTTTTTTGAATGAAAGATTGAAGCTAAACGATGCAGATTTAGTTTCACAGCTGCCTATGCTCATATTTACCAAGGGTGCAAATATTAGTGGAGGGCACTATATTTATACAAATAGAAATAATTAAAATATATTCAAATAGAAAAGTTTGTAATAATAATATTTAACAATATTTAAAAAATAAAAAAAAAACTAATTTAAGACTGGAAATGTATTATCTTGCCCCTTGAAGTATATTTTGTAATATGTTTGAGCATTTTAATGTTTAAATCAATTAAAAAATATATTTCCTTAGGCCGTGCTGTTTATATTATATATTAAGCATATTTTTGACAAATATTATGGACTGAATAAAATATTAAAAACATCTACTTTAATATAATGTTGCATTTGCAATTCATACACACAAAACTGTATTCCACCAGTACACACAGCTCCTTCTGAATGGCTGTCAGTGTGAATGGAGAAAGATGTTTTTGTAGCCAGATGGTGAAGCTACGACATCTGCTAGCAGAGGCTAACCAGGCCATGCTAACCAGTCGAACTCTGACCCCTGGGTTCCCCCTTGTGAACAGGGACTGATGGTCGTTTACAGTGACTAACAGAATAAAATAAAATGATAAAATAAAGAAAAAAGAAAAAAAATATTTTATAAAGTCGAACTAAAATTAAATAAAATAAATTATTTTATAATAAAATAAAATAAAACATAAAAATGTAAAATAAAAAATATATAAAATAAATAAATATCTGCATCAGTCAGTAGAGGGCACTCTCATTAGACTTTCTAAAGATTCATTGCTTCAGTCACAGCACATCTGTTCTACATTTTCCAGTCATTAAAGAGCAGTTAAATACTCCCTTTCTTCTGTGGTACATCTTATTACATTTTTGTTTAAATTTACTCCTCTTTGTGTTATGGACTGTTATTATTAGTTTGGTTTGAAGAAATCTGGACTGTTTTTGACTGCTTTTTCATTATCATTACTGCACCATTTATAATAAATCCAAAAATGGATTCAAGTTGAACAATGTCCTTTTATTTAACCCATGTTAAAGCTGTGTGCAACCATAAATAAATCATCCCTGATCTTGTGAGTTGTGATATCTGACGTCTATGGTCTCATCAAATGTCATGAAAACAGCACGTGTTCAGCTCCACTCAACAAACTGCACTTCTTCAGTGAAAGCCTGCAGCTACATAAACCTCATAAAAAGAGCACAGCTCATTTATAAAGTCAACTGGATGCCTCACTAATACTGGCATACACACACTGAAGATACTGAAGACAGAGATATTCACAGACTAACAGACTACTCATTCATGTAAACATTATGTATTATATAATTTAAACTGGAAAATAATATAAAAAGTAACATACTAGCGTTAATGCATTTAAGAATGCATTAAACGAAGTAAAAGTGACAGTAAAGAAAATCCTGGAATAAATGTATCACGATTTACACGAATATATAAAGCAGCACAACTGTATTCAACATTTATTATAATAAGAAATGTTTCTTGAGCAGCAAATTCTCATATTAGAATGATTTCTGAAGAATCATGTGACACGGAAGACATGATGATGAGTAATGATGCTGAAAAATTCAACTTTGCATCACAGAAATAAATATTGTATATTCAAATAGAAAACAGTTATTTTAAATTGCAATAATATTTCACAACATTACAGCTTTTACTGTATTTTTGATCAAATAAATGCAGCTTTGGTGAGCATAAGAGACTTTCAAAATCTTACCGACCCCAAACTTGTGCCATTCATAAATGTTGTAATGATGATATTCCTTATTTTAAAATCCATCTCACAATAATAATGCTGTATAGATTTACACACAATTTGAAAGCAGTAATTAAAGCAATAGTTTACCTAAAATGATGTCATAATTTGCTCCATATTTTAATATCGAAGGGAAGGCTACAGTTTAGGTCAATAAAACATGCTATGAAATGGCTTCAGAAGAAATATATATCAAACAGGACTTAATTTTAGGAGAAAATAATGACAGAATTTTATTTAACTTTGCACAGGTCGATAATGATTGAATCACTCCAGTCTCACACTGTCAACACAATGCTTAACTATTATGGTTATACTTTCAGAACAATGTGACAGTGAATCGTAACTCGTGGATTGTTTCGTTGCTGGGTTGTCAGTCAGAATAATGTGAACGCATATGCTTTTCAGGTCTCATGATTCAGGCTGAAACTCTGACACTAATGACTATATTACTGCGGATGGTGTGGGTGTTTCAGAACGGCTGCTGCTTTCAGTCCGTGTCTGAGGATGCTGGAGACGCTGTGGGAGGGTGAAACTTTTGACTGCTTGTAATTATGACAAATAAAAGAGGGAAAAAAAGTTTTCAAATATGTCTCTCTTAAACCCTTTCCAACTTTCTAGTCTTTTAGGATTTTTTTTATTTGATCCACAATACTTAATTTCTTTCTCCAGGCACAGCACAGCACAGATTCTGTCAGGACGAAGCTCCAGTGCAAATAATAGAGTCCAAATTACATCAGGCAACATTCCTCCAAATGCAACACACATAAAAGATAGAAACCTCTAAGGATAGAGGTGTTTTCAACCCACATTACGTTCCAAAATATCATTTTGGCAAACATCAGCTCCACCCTTCCTAAACAGTAGGCGTGTGAAAAATGCTGTCTGAAAAGTTCATATTACATTATAATTCCCAAAAAAGCCAAAAACAAACCTTACTTTCTTTTTTTTGTTACCATGATTTTCAGCAAAATACCATTGCTACTATAGCTAGTTATCAATAAGATAAAACTGAGGTAATTTGGTGTTCTGAATCACAGTCAATAAAAACGTAAATAAACAAAATAGCTTTTGGACAGCTTACAATGGTTTGAAGGATTGCCAGTTGCCTCAATTTGAACGATTTAGATTTCTGTTTACACTATTTATGGACACATCACTTTTTTCAAGCTTTTAAAAAAAAAAAAAATCTATAAATTATTGTTAGACAACATGTCAAATGCTCTTCTGATTCTAATTGGCCAGAGTTGTCTGTGTGGTTTTCCTCAAAATAAGTTTTGTGGTAACTAGTTTACTTTTTGCACAACTCTTTCCACTTTTTGCTGAGCAGCCATGTACTGTAATATTTGGTAAATTACTCACCAGAGCTAGTCCAACTGATTCATCTCCAACCGGATCTGTGTAGATGCAAACCTGAAGAGACGTTCTCAGCTGTTGTGTTGTTTTGGCGGGAAGCTTTAGCGTGCTAAAGTGCTTTCACGTGTCTCCACAAGAGGGCGACAGTCAATGACACAAACACCAAACTCAAACTCAAAAGTTGTTTTATCTATCATTTTGATGCGTGGTTACTGAACTGATGGATTGCAGTTTTATCATGTATACATTAAAATAATAATAATTATTATTATTATACATAATAAAATTGCATTCCATTTGTTCAATAACCATGCATCAAAATGATAGGTGAAATTTTATTTTGTTTGAGAGTGTTTGTGGTGATGAAAATGCAAAAAATATAATAAAAATAACAACAACAATAGTAACAGCAACAACTATAATAATATGAAATCACCTATAATAAATTATCTCATCTTAAAGTGTGGACAGCCAAAAAGTGCATGGTTTCCAAAGCCACATGGACTCATGGATGGATGCTTAATATTAAAATAGTTCATAGTGACTTCAACACATGCACATTATAATACAGATAAGACACCCTTAACCAGGATATAATTATTTTAAGTAAAAAATGTGAGCATGTGGTTTTAAACTGTGATTTTGCTAGTCACTGAAAATGCACAATAACATCTTAGTGAGCGCTAGCCTTCAAACACAGCAGCTCCTCTGCTCTTTGGCTTTTTGGGTGAGTGACAAATCCACTGTTACACAAGACTGTGGGTCTGATTCTTAATATGTGACCTCGAGGCACAAAGCGGGTTTCATGCTTGTTTTGTACAGAGAAGACAACCATCACCAGAGAATCATCTTTTATTAATAAATATGAAACAGTTGCAAATGCACTGTAGCTTTCAGAGATTTGAAATAAGGTGCCACACATATACAGTATATTGCTCTATAACATTAAAGAGAAATTTGGATTAAAGCTCTGAGACTTTGGTTCAGATGATCTTTTATGAAGCCTGGTAAGTCATTCTGGGTAATGATCAAGGTCCAGGTCCTTCAGAGTCTCAGGAAGGCTGGTAAAACTTGGCAATCAGCATTAGCCCTTAACATACTGCAAGTCTGCTTTCTCCTTTAAAATTGGCCTCAATGATGCATTCGGTTTCCAGACTGGTTTTAGATGGTCATTGCATTAAGTCCATCGTAATACAGAACATTTACATTAATTAGGGCTCCACTTGAGAGAAACAGAGGCTATATTAAATACTTGAACACTTATACCACACTTGTCATACAACACCAAACCAAGCGGTGCTCATTTTAAAGAAAGATAGCCCAAGTTCACTTTTCAATTAAATGATTGTATGAAACGACATTTATTAGGCTTTAAATGATCAAATTAACCTATAAAAACGAATTATTTGGACTTTTAGACTTGGATCATGTTGAACTACATGTGATCGATCTGATGTCTTCCGATTTCATAAATATCACATTAACACCAGTTAATTCTGAGAAAATTCTAATATATTTAGTTTGTTGATTTCACCTGGTTTGATATTTTTATCGAATACAATGAAGTTCATACATTTTATGTATAATTTTATTTTAGGGTGTTTGCTGTTATTAGGGGAAAAAAAAGAAAACCTGTTGTGAGCTGTGCTTCATACATCGCTACACTATTTACGATGGACATTGGAGATTTTTAGCCAGCCAAATCTCGTTTGATTTGATAGCTCCTTTGAGTTATCTATTTTTATTCCGAGTTCAAATTGGTTAATTCATCTCAATAAACTAGATTTTTGTGGTTCCTTGTGTATGTTTGAGTTTAAAAAGTATGTTTGTGTGGAATGTTTATGTGAGTTACTTTTTATTTCTTTATTCTTAGTGTTTTGTTACATCAAAATGATTTTGTCTCTCATTATGAACAACAGAATTAGCTAAACTGTGTAAAGCTGTTCATCCACAATGACTTTATTTGTATTGGTATGTGAGGTCAAAATAGTGCTTAACAGCTCTGTGCATTGCAGTGCTTCTGGAAGCCGCAAACTTTTTTGCAGCAACGGCACGCACATCTGCCAGATGAGGACAATTGTTAAAAGCACTGTAAAAAAAAAAAAAAATTTGACCGTACTGAATGGAACCTGTATAAAAGGGGAAAAAAAAGAAAACCTGTTGTGAGCTGTGCTTCATACATCGCTACACTATTTACGATGGACATTGGAGATTTTTAGCCAGCCAAATCTCGTTTGATTTGATAGCTCCTTTGAGTTATCTATTTTTATTCGGAGTTCAAATTGGTTAATTCATCTCAATAAACCAGATTTTTGTGGTTCCTTGTGTATGTTTGAGTTTAAAAAGTATGTTTGTGTGGAATGTTTATGTGAGTTACTTTTTATTTCTTTATTCTTAGTGTTTTGTTACATCAAAATGATTTTGTCTCTCATTATGGACAACAGAATTAGCTAAACTGTGTAAAGCTGTTCATCCACAATGACTTTATTTGTATTGGTATGTGAGGTCAAAATAGTGCTTAACAGCTCTGTGCATTGCAGTGCTTCTGGAAGCCGCAAACTTGTTTGCAGCAACGGCACGCACATCTGCCAGATGAGGGAACTGTTTGGTGTACAAAGCTGAGGTGTACTGTAGTTCAGGTGTAATCAACCTATGACAAAGCTGACGAGTGGCATTACTTAACCCCAGTCGGAGGTTATAACCTTGAATAACTGCTGCGCCATACTGAAACGGCTTCAGTGATGAATCCTGGACCTGCGCAGGATCTACTGCCCCTCCTTCCTGAAGACACATTTTCTCCAGCTTCCTCCTCTTTGCACTCAGAAGTTCAACTTCCTGTTGGAGCTTCGCCCGCCCGAGTGTGGAGTCTATGCGTTTCCAGAAAGTGGCATTAAAGTGCTGGTATAATCGCCAGTCTAGTGAATTCCACTCTTTTACCCACTCTGCGATCTCTGCGCTCAAGGGCCTGCGAGAGCGTTCACTGCGACTATTGAGTCGGAAAGATGAAACGTCATCCAGTGACCAGCAGAGGGCGTGTTTTAGAAGCACCAGCGATTCATCGAAATACTCCGAGATGAGGATCAGCGGAAAGTCGCGTTCCACGGCGGCGATGACCTCGGCGCTACGTTTGTCGAGCTCGGTGTCGTTCTCGGGTGCTGTATTATCCAGACCAAAGTCAAAGGTCAGAATGTTACGTGCATAGTGGTTATTAGGCACAGAGGCATTATAACTCCGCCCACCCTGGATCAGGAACTCCTCAAGGCTTTTGACAGTACGGAAAGCTGGGATCGCTTTGTAGTAAACAAACAGGGATTCCATCATCGACACTGGATTCCGAAGAATGGAAAAGTAGAATGTGTCTTTAGGCATCACTTTCCTCACCTGCAAGTCAGAAAAGACAATATGAACTTATGAATACAATCTTTTATTCAGCTTTCCGTCACTGTTTAAGTACAAGCTGATGAAATTTTGACCTCTTGCTCTTTGTGTCAGAGTCATACACACATCCCAACTGAAATTCCATCCCAGAATGCAAACTACATGCTATCAGTGCAGATGTCCTCTAAATAATTCAGTTCTGCAACTGCCTACTTTTGTCTAGCACTGGGTGCTTCATCTTCCTCTTTAAAATGAAAATAGTCAGTTGTTTCAAATGTTTTATGTGCTTGCTAAGTGGTCTACGCATATCTAAGATTGCTTTCACACCACAGTCTTGACAAAATTGCAAAAATATTCACCTCAAAGGTTATTGATGGTAATTGCTTAACCAATTAAATATAAGGCAAAATAAATATAACATTAAAATCACAGAATATTAAAAACAATTAAAAATGAAAAAAAATTTGTGCATATATATATATATATATATATAAGAGAAACCATTACGTTTTTTTTTTTAGAGTCTGTCTGTTCCCTTGGATCACTAGATTAAAATCTCACATAATGCAATTTATTTAATTAAAAAGTGTCCAGGTTTTAATGCATTTCCATTTTTTTTACCTTGTGCTGCAAAAAACAGACAAGACTCTAAATAAAACATTATTAATACAAAATTATTAATTAAAATAAATTATAAAATAATAAGCATTACATTTTTATTTGGAGTCCATCTGTTCTTATGCATTACTAGGATAATTGTTTTGTAAAAAAAAAAAAATAATAATTCATTTTGTTGACAGAGATAAAGGTTTTTACAGAGGTAATTTTGGATATCTCTTTTTATCACTCCATAAATCAGAAAACACTGTCAACAGCCAGAAAAAAAAATTGTTCCAACATGGTTTTAGAACCAAAATGCAATATAAGCCAGGCGAATGATATATGAACAACAAACCCCTCTGTAAAAACCTTCAAAATATAGATAGAAAATAAGTTTGGTGCTTCTGAAGTGTTGATTTCGTATTCTGCGAAAACAGCCTTTAAAGGTATGGATTGTAATTGAACTCTACAGACACAAATAGATAAACTGTAATAAGCACTTAAATATGCATTTTGGGTGTCTTCTATCTAGCCTGAAAAACTACATGGAAGCTAAATAGCCCAAAATCTCAAAATTGACCAGTGCATACTCTATTAAAGACCATATTCTATTACTCATCCAATCCTGCAACACAACTACTTTCGAATGCATGCTTTGGTACATCTCTCTCTTTGAATCCAAAGGCTGGGTAATGTGCTCTCGGACTGACCTCCTGTGAGCTGAATCTCATGTGATTGCACAGGATGTGGAACTCCTCCACGCTGCGAGTCCTGACACCCTCCACAAAGTGTGCTGCAAAGAACGCTGGGTAAAATAACTGGCTCTGCATGTTCAGCGGCAAGGCAAAGGTCAGATTATGGCTTTCCCCATAACGATAGAGAATGTTCAGTATGGTGCTACTGGCAGTCTTGTGCGTCTTGAGGAAGACGATGTGGTTTAAACAGCCTTTAAAGGTATGGATTGTAATTGAACTCTACAGACACAAATAGATAAACTGTAATAAGCACTTAAATATGCATTTTGGGTGTCTTCTATCTAGCCTGAAAAACTACATGGAAGCTAAATAGCCCAAAATCTCAAAATTGACCAGTGCATACTCTATTAAAGACCATATTCTATTACTCATCCAATCCTGCAACACAACTACTTTCGAATGCATGCTTTGGTACATCTCTCTCTTTGAATCCAAAGGCTGGGTAATGTGCTCTCGGACTGACCTCCTGTGAGCTGAATCTCATGTGATTGCACAGGATGTGGAACTCCTCCACGCTGCGAGTCCTGACACCCTCCACAAAGTGTGCTGCAAAGAATGCTGGGTAAAATAACTGGCTCTGCATGTTCAGCGGCAAGGCAAAGGTCAGATTATGGCTTTCCCCATAACGATAGAGAATGTTCAGTATGGTGCTACTGGCAGTCTTGTGCGTCTTGAGGAAGACGATGTGGTTTTTGGGATGACACATGGCAGTATCGTCAACTAGTGATTTTACTGTTTGTTTATCAGTTTTGTCATCAGAGGGTGGAGGTTTGTGAATTTCTGGGGTCCTTTTGGGGAAAGCTGGCCTCTGTGGCTGGTTTGGAAAATATTGGTCAAGCCATAGTTTAATCGCCTCTATTGGTGGAGCTGCTTTGGTAGAGCTAGAAAGCTTTTTTCTTGTATCCTCCAAGACTTGGTCCCTTCCCTCTTCTGAATGAGGGTTTTCACTCTCGTCTTTTCTTTGTATGAAAGGTTGCAGGTCTAATGGTTCCTCAACAATGGCTGCTGAAACAGACCAAAGGTTTTCCCAGTCTTTGTGCTTTACGGGCCTGTACATCTCTGCAGGCATTCTGACCAGCTGCTCACTCACAAGTTTCAAAACCTTGGAGCTCCTGAGAGAGAGAGAGAGAGAGAGAGAGAGAGAGAGAGTACATTTTAGATGCTAACCCAGGGGTGCCCAAACTCGGTCCTGGAGGGCAGTTGTCCTGCAGAGTTTAGCTCCAATTTACCTCAACACACCTGCCGGGAAGTTTCTAGTATGCCTAGTAAGAGCTTGATTAGCTGCTTCAGGTGTGTTGATTGGAGTTGGAGCTAAACTCTGCGGGACACCGGCCCTCCAGGACCCAGTTTGGGCACCCCTGTGCTAACCCTTATGGAACCAACACAAATCAGTAATATTTTATGGCCTCTATAATATATTCCCTTTAATGAAAATATTGTCCAGCGCAAGCTGTAAAGTCGAATATGATATAATGTAAATGTTTTTTAATACATGTTTATATTAAATGTGTAATTTTGTCAAGATATTTACATTGCATATTGTCCAAGGCAAGCTGTTAATTCTGAGATAAAACGTCTCCCTAAAACATACATATTTGTAATATATATGTCTATGTTTATAAGTTCATAATTTTGTCAAGATATTTCCATTGCCTTTAATGTAAATATCATCCAACGAAAGCTGTTAAAAAGTCTTGCTCTAGTTAATATAATATAACATACATTTATAATAAGTTTGTAATTTTGTCAAGATATTTCCATTGCCTTTAACTAAAAAATATTGACCATAGCAAGCTGTTAAATCTTGAAAAGTCTCCTCTATATGTTCATAATATATATGTTTTAATAATATAATATATGTTTTTAATACTTCTTATATGTTTATAAGTTTGTAACTTCGTCAAGTTTTTCCACATTGCATTTCATGGAAATATCGTTCAATGGAAATGTTAAAAATATATGAATATAATATAATATATGCTTATAGTGAGTTTGTAACTTTGACAAGATATTTGTATGGCCCTTAATGGAAACATCGTACAATGCAAGCTGTTAACGCACAGTTGAAAAGTCTTCCTCAGTCTGTTTATAATTCGCTATGTGCAAGTCACCGTGAATTTTTCATAAAAACATAATCTACCTGGCCTGTCGGACGACTCCCAGCATCTGCAGTGCCCCGCAGAGGACCGTCAGGACCACCAGAGCGAACCACATGAAGCGCAGGCGACTGCAACACGCCACTCTCACGCACCTGTAAACACAGAGTTCCGAAAGAAGCACAGGCTCAACAACAAAGCGAATGTAATGTGTGCATATACATGCTAGCTGAATAGACGATAAGATCAAGTGTACTGAGAGAAGATAAGCAGCGTGGGACATCATTTGGTGATCGACTACCTAACTGTTGAACCATTGTGTTCAGTGACGCAAACATTGCGAAGGCATCAGCAGTTCCTGTTATTAAAAGGCATATTGCAGGTTAGAGACCCCATTAAGTCAATATATAGGGAAAAAAATGTATGAACTAGATTTTATTTAAAATATACTTATAAACACGCTACGGAGGCCTCGAGTAAATTTTGTGAGTAAAATTTACATCCGCTTCTGAAAACCGTCAAATCGGAAGTGACGTAACGGGAGGGCGCGCGGTCATATACCACAGATCCATAAGGGTTTCCTCTGTATGTGTTTATATTTTTATTATAATCTTATTTTATTCATTTATTTCTTTATTTAATAGTTTTTTTTTTGTTATTTGTCTTTATTTTCATTTGTAGCAGAAACTTTACAAGATGTGATATATTTGTTTTCCTTTGTTTATCAGGTAGAGGTTCTATCTGTTCTGTCTTTTATGTATTTGTTTAATGTTTGATGCATAATTTTAAAAAAAAATTTTAAACAATGGATGGCAATGACAGTTCGGACGCTGAGGAAATTGTAAATGTTCATTCACACTCGTATAACGGACCACAGCCATACAATTATGAGCCTGCTATGCGGCCAAAAGAGCAGGGACAGGCCAGGATTAGACAGAACGTCAGAGACGACAAATTTGAGTTGTGCGAAGAGAACCAGTGGAGAACAGGGCAGGTGTCTTGGTGAGAGGCCAGTGTTAGCTAACGATACAAGTATTGAAACTTCCCAGTACTAACAGAAACTAATAAGCGTTGATCAGGTGTATGTCTACACCATATCCGTCCACACTAACGTTTCGTGATATAGCAGTATCTCATCACCACAGGAGAGAGAGAGGGATGGAGATAAACACGTTTCATAGGTGCTTGTGTGGAAAATGCGAGGCCATGATCACAGCTGAGGAAAGTCAGTGCTGCAGGGAGTTGGATGCATACTAGTGGAGAATGTCACCTCCACACTTGACGTGCAGTGCATAGGGCCTTTCGCACAGCGGGAACCTTTTCATAGTACCAGAACTAATTGTGGAACTACCCACTTTCTCGCACTGCCAGAACTGGGTGCGATTTTAGTACCGGACTGCCTTTCTCGAGAACCAAATTAGCTCCTACTCCGGAGCAGGGTCTAACCAGCACAACTGGTATTAATCGTGACATAAGTAGACATTGATTGGCCAAACGCGTATGAAAACGCCATGTTGTTGTTGAACGCCGCGCACAAATGACGACGCTTTCGACCGGCTTGCGTCACTTCCTAGTACACACTGTCGGTGCGAATGCAACCCTTTAAATGGTACTGTGAAGTAGTTCGCGAAAAATCGTCCCAGTACTTTAGTACTGTACATTTAGTTCTGGAACTAAAGCGGTGCGAAAGGCCCTCATGACTCTACTCCCAGGCTGAGGCTTGCTGTCGGACCCATATGTGCTACAGATAGCCTATATGCACTTCAGACAGGAGCATGGCCATCTCCGGGCCAGCAAACATGATTATGTTTAGGGCAGAGATAATTTATTACTCCGAGCTAAATACTTGTATGAATAAACAGTACATTAAAGATTTGAATATTATAACAATCTGAATAATTTTGTTTCTCAATTACACGTTGCCTATATTTAGGTCATGACTACTTGATTCCATTGGTATAAGACAATCAATATTGATATCTTGTCCCTATCTACAGAAAATACCGCTACACAGTATACAGGCAAGTTGTCCACTGGGCCTATGGCATTCTGGGCAGGCACATCAGGAAGCCCTTACCTGCATGTGTTGTGTCAGCCATTAGAAGGCAGTTTCCAGAGGAAGGACTTTATAAAAGTTTTGAATGGCCCCATTTAGGTGACAATCAATAAAAAATACTCACAATCACAAATTGTCTTACTGTATAAAAAAATGTTTATCTAAGTTTAGATCAGATATATATCAAGCAGATCTGCATTTATGGTTAATTCAATTCAGTTTTATTTATATAGCACAAAATCATAACACAAGTTATCTCATAGCACTGTTAATACCCAACTCAAAACACAACATTTCAACTGTTAAAATATACAGTATCTCACAAAAGTGAGTACACCCCTCACCTTTCAGCAACCATTTTAGTATATCTTCTCAAGGGACAATACTATAGAAATGAAACTTGGATATATTTTAGAGTAGTCAATGTGCTGTTTGTGAAGCAGTATAGATTTACTATCCTCTGAAAATAACTTAACATACAGCCATTATTGTCAAAATAGCTGGCAACATACACCCTAAGTGATACCAGCTGTACATCATTTAACCATGCAAAGCCACATGTCCTATTCATCATGTTCATGTTTTTGTCTGCTTGACAGGACCATACAAATGTGTATCTTGTATTAGAGCAGTAAAATGTGGTGCTTTGAGTACAATTCTCTCATACTGACCACTGGATGTTCAACATGGAACCTCATGGCAAAGAACTCTCTGAGGATTTGAGAATTAGAATTGTTGCTCTCCACAATGATGGCCTAGCCCTAGGCTATAAAAAGATTGGTAACACCCTGAAACTGAGTTAGAGTACAGTGGCCAGGGTCATACAGAGGTTTTCCAAGACGGGTTGCACTCTTAACTAGGCCTGTCACGATAACAACTTTTTGTTGTGCAATATATTGCCCCAGAAATAATTGCGATTTTAAAGACCATTTTATGCCACTGAATATATAATCATAATGTAACAGCATAATAATGCAAGAAGGCCTACACACTTCCAGATGGCAACAAACTTAATTTTTAAGAATATTTAGGTAATGGAAATTAAGTATCAAAATATTAGATGGTTTCTTTTACAGAGAAATTAAGAGTGCACATTATTGCTGACAAACACAATCACTACTTAGCAGTCAGATGTCCGTATACACAAAGGCACAGATCCCTAAACAAGACCACATCTGCAAATGAAACTTTTTTGTAGAAAAATTTTTTACATTTGAACTAGCACCTCATGACTACACCGTGTTATGAACGAGAAGCTGCAAAAGACACAGGTGCAAGTGGAATGTACAAAACATGGTGACATGAATTTTTAAGTAAATATAATGGGCGATATATTGCATCACGAAAAATTATTGAGGTCATGTACATATACTGCACGATAAGTCGATATACTGATTATTGCGACAGGCCTGCTTGTAACAGCTAACAGGCCTCACAAGGATCGATCAAAGAAGTTGAGTCCTCGTGCTGTGCATCAGGGGCAGAAGCTGGCTTCAAAAAACAGATGCATGAGTGCTGCCAGCATTGCTTTAGAGGTGGCAGAAGCGGAAGGTCAGCTTGTCAGTGCTCAGACCATACGCCACACACTGCAACAAGTCGGTTTGCATGGCCGTCGACCCAGAAGGAAGCCTCTTCTAAATCTGGCTCACAAGAAACCCTGCAAACAGTTTGCTGAAGACAACCTGTCCAAGAGCATGAATTACGGGAACCATGTCCTGTGGTCTGATGAGACTAAGATAAACTTGTTTGGCTCAGATGGTGTACAGCATGTGTGGTGAGGAATACCAAGAAGATTATGTCTTGCCTACAGTCAAGCATGGTGGTGGTAGCATCATGGCCTGGGGCTGCATGAGTGCTGCTGGTACTGGGGAGCTGCGCTTCAATGAGGGAAACATGGATTCCAACATGTACTGTGACATTCTGAAGCAGAACATGATGCCCTCCCTTCAGAAACTGGGCCGAACGGCAGTATTCCAACATGATAACAACCCAAACACACCACCAAGATGACAACTGCCTTGCTGAGGAAGCTGAAGGTGAAGGTGATGGAGTGGCCAAGTATGTCTCCAGACCTAAACCCTATTGAGCACCTGTGGGGCATCCTCAAGCGGAAGGTTGGCACCATGTGTCTAACATCCAGCAGCTCCTTGATGTCATTATGGAGGAGTGGAAAAGGATCCCAGCAACAAACTGTGCCGCCCTGGTGAATTCCATGTCCAGGAGGATTAAGGCAGTGCTAGATAACAATGGTGCTCACACAAATAATTGACACTTTGGACACTGTTTTGACATGTTCACTCACTTTTGTTGCCAGCTATTTTGACAGTAATGGCTGTATGTTAAGTTATAGGACATTAAATCTATACTGCTATACAAGCAGCACATTGACTACACTAAAACATATCCACGTTTCATTTCTGTAGTATTGTCCCTTGAGAAGACATACTAAAATGGTTGCTGAAATGTGAGGGGTGTACTCACTTTTGTTCAATTGTGAATGCTGTGATACACGCCAACAGCCTCATCCTTGTTGATCCTCTGGAGGGATCTGGAAAGGGGAGCAGGTGTAGCGGTAGACAAGAGAGTGCTTCGTTCTCATAGAGCCTGTGGTGAGACTCCATGAGGGCTGATGCATATGCTGGGAGAAGGAAGCAAAAGTTTAGATCACATTAGACGGTTTAAAAAAAAATATTGCTAATGCTTACAAGCTAGTTGTGGTGCTTTACAACAACTTATACACATCACGTTGCTTCTCATTATTGAAATCATTATGTTCACTGATTTGGTAGTTAGCAAATGTAAAAAAAAAAAACAACAACAACAACAAGCCTTACGGTGCACAGTTCACGTTTTCGTCGAGCAGCATCTCTGATGGATCCGTGACCATCATGTTTCCCGCCAACGGCCGAACCACAGGCTGATGGCGGACCCGATGAAGGTGCTGCCGAAGGAACCGCACCAGCTGAGTCTCACTTGGTTCTTGTTTCGGCATCCCATGTTGAACTCCATCATATCACCGGGATGATAATCCTCCGGTCTAAAGTGAACACTACACACCACCGCGTTTTTCGAAGAAGATGCAGAAGTGAAGTCCCGTCTCTTCGCCTGCACAAAACGCACCCAGGAGTTTGTGCAACCCCCACAAACACAATCATTTACCATGACGATGATAATTTGAAATACAAAAACTACAGAGAACACACTGACTCACTCACGACCGCTCCTACTGAATACCAACCTAGTACTCTGCACTGAGCCAAAGCAGAGCGCGGCAAATCCCTCTCGTGATGTAAAATGACGCAATGTTTAAAAACATTTTTTAAAAAACGTTTTTTGAGGACTGTCAAAGAAACGGTCACTTTTTCGGCTAAATTTGTGCCCTAATGTCTTGTAAAACATTTTAAATCCTACATTAACTTTTCATATGGTATTTTCATACAAGGTTATATATTCATTATGTAAAACAAAATAAAAAAAAATAACCTGCAATATGCACTTTAAGAACCATATAACAATTGTGCCTTTGAGTATGGCATTTATCTCGAAGGAGTTTCAAGTTAAGTTGGCAAGTTAATAAAGAGTCTCTGTTGAAAACAGGTACACTAATTTTCTTATGGCACTGCAATATCACAAAAAGGGGAAAAACAATTATTCTGTAAGGTCAAAGATGCATTAAAACGGATCAAAAGTGAAAGTAAAGGCATTTAAATGTTACAACATTTTAATATTTTAAACAAATGCTGTTCTTTTGAACTTTGTATTCATCAAAAAATCCTGGAAAAAAATGTATTACGTTTTCCACAAAATATTAAGCAGCACATCTGTTTTCAACATTGATAATAAGACATCAAATCAGTATATTAGAATGATTTCTGAAAGATCATGTGACAGTGAAGACTGGAGTAATGATGCTGAAAATTCAGTTTTGCATCATAGGAACAATTTACATTTTTTAAAATATTATAAAAATAAAAGCCAGCAATAAAATTGCAATATTTTTTCACAATTTTACAGTTTTTTTAATCAAATAAATGCAGCCTTATTTTTATAGAACAAAGAATATCTAAATGATTGATTAAGATTCAGCTGGCTCTCTTTCTCAATTTTAAATAAATAATATTTAGATATACATACATAATATATTTTTTTAAGTTTATGTCATGCTATATATACACATGTGAGCAGGTCGTTTTTGATGTTTGTGTCCCACTGCTTCTTCCGCCAGGGTTTCACCTTGTAGGTAAGAGACTTTGTGAGTATTTGATTTCCATTGCAGTTCAGTTGTCTGGTTGCAAAATGAGAAAAGAATGTGTTCGTAGAGGGAATAAGTTTAAGCAGTGTAATTCTCTCCTCCTCTTTTTCTCTCGATCTTGTGTTTTTATTTGGCCACGGCATGAATCGCTTGGTTTGAGTCATGTTACAGATCAGCATAAATGAATTACAGACGGACATCTACCGGGGTAAAATTAGACTGCGGCTGTCATTGACTGCACTTTCATCAGAATCAGAAAGAGCTTTATTGCCAAGTATGTTTGCACATACAAGGAATTTGTTATAGTGTCACAAGCTTCCAGTACACGGAGACAACAACAACACACAGAAAATAAAAGTGAGATGTGAATAAAATACACATGCATACATATAAACCACAAAAAAAGAATAAATTGTATGTACAGGTGTGCTATAGATGGAATAGGAATAGAATAAAATAAAATAAGTTGTAGGGATGTACTAGGGTTTAGGGTGATAAATATGATAATAATCAAGCCACACACACACATAGACCAAGGAAACCACTAGTGCTGAAACAGCAGTCCTTCAGTTCAAAAACTCCAGCAGAACTGTTTAAGATCCAAGTCACTTCACAAAAGACAGCGCAAATCACAGTCAGGGAACAGAACGCTTTAGTGTGTTAACAGACTGACAGCTTCATTTACATATTCTAATATTTGATTTACTTCACATGGCTTGTTGCATGACTACCTCTTTGCTTATAATTTACTTTGTGTCTTCAATGCAAAGCACAAGAGATCCAGTTTAAAGTATGTGTGGGTTTAAATTAAATTGTGTTGTCTAAATGGATTCCTGTTTAAGCATCCACAAGTGCATTTCATGATGAATACAGTCAAGGTTACAAAGCTAAACATATTTTCTTGCAAAAATATGGAAACAATACTTTATAAGGACCATACTGACATTGAGTTTGAAATGAAAGTCTGCATTTAATTCATCAAAAGGTGAATAAAGGAGTGAGGTAAACATCTTTAAACAATTTTCCAGCATGCTTGAACTCCTCTAATGAGAACAGCCTGCATTTATCTCTCTAAAAGATTGTATGAACTCATGAACAAGTGCACTGTTAAAATGTTTTATTAGAATTGGAGGGCATAAAGACTTAGAATCGTCACATTTTAAACAATATTCCTACAAGTACTGAACATGTATGCATGTTTGTCCTCAACATGTTTTGAACTGTAAAACACCACAATACATAGTAATTATGTGTTTTTCCCTCATTCTGCAAAACAGTGATTTGGTGAAGGCTGTGGTCACAGAGAGAGAAACACATGCAAACATGAGGAAAAAATTCTAACTCTAACAAAACCTCTCAAGTTCCCTCAGGCCACAGAAACATCTGGAATAGGCAGTTCAACCTCTTCTCTCTTGTCACATTTATAACACATATGCACACAAAACACACTTGCATGCCAGTTTTCCATAATAGGATTTAATTCTTTAAGTGAGTTAGAGGGTGAATAAATGAACGCATCTTCCCAGTATGTCATTATGCATCCATGGACCACAACCAGATTAAGTATAACACAAACATCTGGCTGAAGCCTGTTGCTCCAACAGCCTTTACATGCATATGAAACATTGCTTTAGCTTAAATGCACAATCGAGTATAAATAAATAAACAGTAAACAATGAAATGTGACACTTTACATTACAGTTTCCATGTTACTTTAAGTAATTAGGCAATTCACTCAAGTAACATGAGATTTCTGGTGAACCTCCAAGCACATTTGGTATCCTATTGTGTATGTTGGGAACTTCAATATCCGTTTCAAGTGCCTCAAAATCTTTCTTTTATGATGATGATATTGGAGCAGTCATTGACAGTCAATAGTTTTCTAACAGGAACTTATGGGTTTTTAAGTTCTTCAGAGAATTACCTTTTTGAAAGGGTTTCTAGAGGTTCTCCAGAGGGTTGGGTGATCTGCGAAACCACAAATGGTGTCTCAAGTATCTTTTGCAATTTTAAAGTGTATAATGTAGGCCTACTTGCTATTGTAAACCAAGGGTAACCTAATCCCTTTAATGTAAAGACTGACCCAATGAAGTTGAACTGTTTTCTCTCAAGCAAATATAAATTAATAGACTGCAACTCTATAGCAGAACTGAAGTCTGGTTTTGATGTGAGAAGGCATCAGGCAATAGGGTAGAGTGGGGTAAAACGCCCCCTACTGTTTTTCCCAAAATGACCATTAGATAAAGTCAAGATACATTTTTGTTGTAACTATGGAATACGTTGACAAGAGTGATGCAGAAGTATTCACCATGAAGCTTACACTGGTGATGTACCTGAGAGAAAACGGATTTCACAGTAGTGATCTAATTTTCAGCAGAAAGAAAAAAGTGTTTTAAAACTTGTTGTTTTGTAGAACATCACAGTTATGATATGAGAATAGTAAGGTCAATTATATTTTCAGAATGACATAATTTTTTTTCAAACCTAGTCTGTGGGGCAAAACACCACCAGGGTGCTTAATTACTGTAGTTGCTCT
This sequence comes from Sinocyclocheilus grahami, assembly GCF_001515645.1. Lineage (NCBI taxonomy): Eukaryota > Metazoa > Chordata > Actinopteri > Cypriniformes > Cyprinidae > Sinocyclocheilus > Sinocyclocheilus grahami. The sequence continues at coordinate 131,547 of NW_015506106.1, read as the reverse complement.
GAACATTAAATCCTTTGTTTTTTCATGAAATGTATTCAAACTATTTGGTTGAATAAAAATATTTGGACTTTACATTTAAAAATTACCTCAAGTTAGCATCTGGTAGCTAGTTAGCTAGCCATTTAGCATCAACATTTAAAAATTACCTCAAGTTAGCATCAGGTAGCTAGTTAGCTAGCCATTTAGCATCAGCTGACAATATTTTTCAAATAGGCTATTATAATTTTGTAATTCATAATTTTTGATTATATTCTTTTTGATTTTCAGCTAAAACTGCCTGTACTCTGATTTTGCTGTTAATGTATAAAGCAAATTGCTTTGTCAGACTGGGGCCCCCCACCTGGGGCAAAACGCATCCTTGATACAAATTTGAACATTAAATCCTTTGTTTTTTCATGAAATGTATTCAAACTATTTGGTTGAATAAAAATATTTGGACTTTACATTTAAAAATTACCTCAAGTTAGCATCAGGTAGCTAGTTAGCTAGCCATTTAGCATCAGCTGACAATATTTTTCAAATAGGCTATTATAATTTTGTAATTCATAATTTTTGATTATATTCTTTTTGATTTTCAGCTAAAACTGCCTGTTCTCTGATTTTGCTGTTAATGTATAAAGCAAATTGCTTTGTCAGACTGGGGCCCCCCACCTGGGGCAAAACGCATCCTTGATACAAATTAAATTTTTGTTATAAATCTAATAACATGAAAACTCTGGGCATTTTTCATACATGGTTTATAATTGGTCACTGTCACTAAAACGATGACAACTATTCTCAACATATTTAACTTCAACCTTCAACCTTCTTCAAACTTTAACCTAACCTTCAAACACTTTTTCATGGAAACTGTATTCACAAACACAAATGTCTTGATTAGAGGAAAGTAAACTAGAAAACGTAGGCTATAATATCTATGACATTAAATAACACTTTTTTTGCGACTGTGTGTATATAGGCTATAGTAAGTAGCCTATAGTAAGTGAGAAATAAAACAAAACCCAATAAACTAAGCAGTGAAGTTTCAGAAGGAGCGCGCGCATGGAGGCGACCGTTATTAATCCGGCACGGCTCGCGCATCCAGCGGGAAAAACACACTGTCACGCTCCCAGACGACTCGGTCCTTTAAAATGTCACTTAAACTCACAATTTTCTACGACGAAGACGGTAAGTAAGAGACTTTCTGAGGGAAATCTAACACTGAAGCATCTATTTTGTAAATTCAGAGTCCACTTACGTGGTCCACGGTATGGCGGTCCGCCAGCGAAATGCTCTCCGCTCTCGGCCCGCGATTCTCTGAGGCGGGAGCATGTCGCTCGCTTGTACCGGAGACGACACCCCCGATAAACCCCCCCACCGGACCTCGGTCCGCCGAACTCGTGAAACACTGCTATCCGTACCTCAGGTCCACTGGTGGGACTCCTCCCGCTAACAACGGATTGGTTTTGAGGAAAAGAGAGAGAGAGAAAGTGGAGCGAGGGACAGATAAACAAAGCTTCCAGTGGCACAATTTACAGCTATGACAGAAAAGGTAGCTTTAATGCAGTCCTACCGGGAATGAATGTTGAAACCACGTCCTGAAGTTTGAGGAACAGTCCTAAAAGCTTGGTGTTTATTTAAGACACAAGCAGTGATGTTAATACTAATGACAACGTACGTAATCCATTCCTGTCTTACTGTGATCCTATAATACTGAGTTCATTACAGACTGAGCACACCTGTCTTCCCTCCCTCTCTCTCTCTTTATGTTTGCACCGATGGCATTGGAGGAGAGCAAGAAGTATAATCCGTTCTATGTGCCCTTGTTGTTCTTCCCTGGTGAGGGAACTTGATGCTGAAACTCTGAGCACTTTGTGATTGCTTGGAGCACAAAGATATCTTTGTGCTCTAATAAAGATACTGTACTAATAACGGGGGAGCAGAAGGTAAAAAGAGGAGACAAGAATACGAGAAAGAGGAGGACGAAGTAAGCAAAGCATAGAGGATCTCAGTGTATACAGTACTTAAAGACACAAAGATATCTTTGTGCTCTAATAAAGATACTGTACTAATAACGGGGGAGCAGAAGGTAAAAAGAGGAGGACGAAGTAAGCAAAGCATAGAGGATCTCAGTGTATACAGTACTTAAAGAGATAGTTCACCCAAAAATGAAAATGTGATGTTTATCTGCTTACCCCCAGGGCATCCAAGATGTAGGTGACTTTGTTTCTTCAGTGGAGTTAAAAATCATCATATGTGTTCTACTGAAGAAACAAAGTCACCTAAATCCTGGATGCCATTTTTGGGTGAACTATCCCTTTAAAGTCTTTATAGAGTGACTTGCAATGATGCTTAGCAGAAAATTTACAAATAGAAAAAGTATACAAAAATTCTATATATATATATATATATATATACTGTATATTTAAGAAAATAATGACAATTAAGGAACAAAGTTTTAATCTTTTATGTTTTTTTTTAACAAACCCTGCAGACAAAACACTTGTAAATAGCAAAATAATAATAAATAAGAAAAAAATACTATTGACAAAATATAATCAGTGATGTAGGCCTATCATTCAAGGACTTTCGAGAACATGCTTTTACTGATTTCACCGTAAATTTCAAATAGCCTTATTTTGCCTTTTAAAAACAGTTTAACAAAAGTTAAACAGTTTAACAAAAGTATGTCTTGAGTATAAAATAGGCTAAATTCTCTATATTATTATTATTTTTTTTTTTTTGTAGTATTTTACTGAATATTGTTTACTGTACAAGCACACATTCACACAAAAAGCATCAAAAGCTGAATAAACTACTTCGGTTCATAAACAACATTGTGCTGCGTTGCTGCAGTGATTGCATTCACATGCATAAGAAGAAAGGTAGCGTTTTCTATTTAGTTTCATTTCAGCCCACGGACAGATCAATAATGATGACATCATCAGTAAAAGCCTGCTGGCTGACACTTTTCCACCAATCGATCGGTCGGGCACAGAGATGCCTTCCAAATCGCCTGGGAAAGCTCTGCTGCCACAGCAACAGCTCCAACAGGAAGCATGACAACCAGCAAACCATAAGACGCCCACACAGAATTCCTTCATGCTGTTCATCTGTGCAAAAAAGCCCTGGCATGTACCGTTCACCATCAGTGTACTGTATCGCAGCAGGAGTTTCTGACGTCTAATCTATGAGGACTTTCAGAACAAAATCACCTTTGTGTTTTTACTGAAAATGTTTTTTACATTTATCTGGCGTATTAGTTTTGTTCTCGGCTTGTTTTTTTGTTTTTGTTTTTTTCTATAAACCCACTGCCAGAATCTTTTTCCAGTTGTGCGAAGCAGTGTAAAACATGTGCTGCTAGTATACCAGTATAAAAACAGCAGTGATTTGCAGTGCAGCAAACCAGCGTGAAAACATAATCATGAATATAAAGTACAATCACACCAGTTTAAAATGTGCAGTACGACACTATGTTAGCATACCATTAGCACAATAGTTGGATACAAAATTCTGTATAATTTAATCTCTCTATAAATAGCTGAGAATGAGACAGAGGGCTTTCAATAATTCAATTATTCTACCACATTAAAAATGAGAGAGAGGGAGACAGAAGGTCATGTCTACAAAAAATATGCTGCTCTGTTTTTCAGTTCATACCCAGACACACACAAATCTCACAAAGATTTTGTGCTTGTTGCACCCAGTTGTGTAACTCATCATTTAATTGAAATCATAACAAACCAAACTTGGGTAGTACATTGAAAATCTATGTTAAATATATTAAATTAAAAGTGAAGCTAAAATTAAATGTTAGACTTTACAGAAAAAGTTTGTCTACAAAAAGGATTGATGAAAATTAGAAATAAATCAAATCAGTTTTGTTCCTCATTTACATTGTAAGTAATTGGCGTTGAAGTGTGTAGCTTGTCTTTGACGTAGGTGTATAAAATTTACAGTTTAGCATATTAAACTCTTAAACGGAGGCAAGCAGGACTCCTTTTCCAGTGTGTGTGTGTGTGTTTTAACACAGTGATGTGGGAGTACAGCTGGGTCCTGGTGTTTGCTGATCCAACACTGACGCTCAAATAAGAGCCAGATATTTCCCACTCTCTCTCTCGCTTTTTCTCCAATTTACTTACTCTTTAACCTCTCAAAGTAATATGTGTTTATTGCTGTAATAAACAGCATATCCATGAATCATCCTGTAAGGTAAATTATTCTTATTTGATGATGATGTCCCACATGGACCTGGAATGTAAAGTTTGACTGGACTCAGATTTGCTACCATGGAACCAGTGGAAACAGAATAACGCTAACTCGTGCCAGTGTGTGAGCACATGCCGTGAACGTGTGAATGTCCTGGTGGATTTCTAAAGACCATCTTTCACTGTCATGCATGATTCAACATTATAACTACTTGCTAAAAGTACATAATTATATCTAGCACACTGACCAAGCTCAGCCAAATACTCCCCCAAGTCCTGTTAAATCACCACACACTCTCTACAGCCATTAAAAGTCAAACATCACCGATAACATTCAGAGAACCGAAACACACACACAAAGAAGAAAAAGCAGGCTCTCAGTGGTTCAATATAAGCATGTGTGTGTGTCCTGTGGTTGAAGTGGTGAATAATGCAACAAGCCCTTTAAAGTTTTATACAGAAAAAAAGAAGTCTCAGAAGCCAGATCTGGATTTATACAACAGCCCTTTCTCTCCTTTGTTTCGCATTAATGCATTGCCACTGATACGAGGCAAAAACTGAAAAGAACCACTGAACTCATGAAAATGAATTATAGAGAGAGACAAAATCTATAAACCCTGGATTTTTCTTAGAAAACAGGGTGAAAAATAAGAATGAGGTGAACGTAAACAACACTTGAGACACATAAAAGATGTAATTGGGTTTTGCTTGCCACGTACGTAAACTTTTCTCATTCTAAACAGCATTAGCACCATCACTGATTATAACTGAAAATACCACAGGAATAGTAGGAATAATATACGTGTATTAAGTTTTGGAGTAATCTTCATGTGCATGTCAAAAATGTTCAAAGCAATTTAAACAATTAAGAAAAATTAAGTGAATAAGTGCAAATAGGCCATAAAAATGAGAGAGATCAGTTCTCTACACTTAATTCTGCATAGCAGGAGTCTGACGAGGAAAATTTTTTCGGTCAAACTAAACAAAAAAAGAGCAGAGTTGGCACGTTAAAACCATTTCCACTTTAACCACTTTGGAAACTATTCTATGACTTCCTTTTACTCATTTTTCTCTTCACAGCCAAAAATACAATTCAATTAGAACTACATTACCCATAAGCCCAAGTGCTGGACTACATCAATCTGCTCTCCATCAGAACCAGATGCTCTCCGTCCCTATTTGACAAATTGCTGTTGCTCCAGCTCATTTTTGGTCTTCTACATTCCTAATATTTTCTTTTTACATGTACTTTTCTCTCCTCCCCTCTCATCGCATTCTTCCTTGTACAAACATGCTCACATAATGTACATGCTCACATGCTCAAACACCAACCACAAGCAACTGGATACAACAGACCTATTCAGAGCCTGTAATGAGGTAGACATAGAACAATAAACATGTTAAAATAAATTAGGAGTGAAATAAATGGAGCACAGTGTGAGTGGAAAAAATAGCATCTATAAAGAAATGGTGAAAAAAGAGAAAAAGCAGAAATGTGTCAAATATGGAATAATGCATACATTCTTGAATAATAAAAACATTAACTTTTACCATATGCAATAAATAGAAGTACAAATCAATTGAATAATAACATTTATATAATGGTTAACTGCATATGCTTGCCAAGATATCAAAGTCTGGAATCAAAAGTCATAGATTTCAATACAAACCCAAATATTTCTTATCAAATTCTTCCAGACCAAAATAATCCAGCTAAGACTAGCCACATTAATTTCATAGTCTTAGTTGTTAATATTTAATTTATTATGAATCTTTTATTTATTGTTTATTTTTTATTATTATTATTATTATGAAAAAAAAATCTTAAAATGAATAATTCACACAGAAATGAAAATGTACTCACCCTCATGCCATCCAAGATATAGATGAGTTTGTTTCTTCAGTGGAACAGATTTGGAGAAATTTAGCATTCCATCACTTGTTCACCAATAGATCTTCTGCAGTGATTGGGTGCCGTCAGAATGAGAGTCCAAACAGCTAATCAATTAGACCACTATTAAACGACTACATATATACGTCTAATAGACGGTGAATATGGGTCTAGGCTGAATTTGGGCTGTCAGTGAAAATTTAATAAGACGTCTAACCATAGCCCAAGAATAGACTAGTCATCAGTTAGACTGCTATTAAACGACTACATGTCTTCATTGTGGACAGGAAAGCAAACACCAAAACTTCTAGAGGGAAAAGACAGAATTAACATTCACTATAATGCAATTGGCAGACAATTTTATCCAAAGCAATTTACATTGCATTTAAGGTAGACGTTTACATTTGATCAATTCTTGTTTTCCTTGAGAATCAAACGTATGATCTTGGTATTTCTAGCACTGTGTTCCACTGTTTTAGCTAGAGGAGCACTTAGGCTGTGTCCGAATCCACTTTTTATAGGGTTGTCCCTATCTTCTTAATGAGTAATGGGTGTGTTTTGGGCATAACGTGAAATAAACCAATCAGAGTCTCATCTCCCATTTCCTTTAAAAGAGCCAGTTGCGCTCACGCCAAGGCAAATTTGCTATTTGGAATTTGCAAGCGCAAAGACAGAACGCGTCTCCAGAGAGGAAACGATCTGCTCGTGCGCTAGCAAATAGGTAGCCTAATTTTAATACATGCAGTGACTATTCATTATGACATGTATGCATTTTATATACTTGCATTGTGGCAGTGAGTTTTACATGAGAAAGCAGTGCTCACACTTTCTTCAGACAATGTAAAAAAATCTTGTTTACTTTGCAAGTTTCTGTTGGTTTACATTCCATTTCTCATCTCTGATCTCTCTTTCCATTCTTTCTCTCGGCTCACGGACCACCCGCTACTTTTCCATTCCTTGCTTCTCTCGCATTGTGTTATTTGCTTTCCCTTCGTCTCAGTCTTTCTCGCTCAGTCAGACAGTGGTCCTTCTGTGTTGTGACCTGGTTTAACAGTAACAGTAGAATGGAGCTAAAACAAAACCAACCTCTGTGAGAGTGTGTATGTGTGTGTGTGTTCAGAGAAGTCAGTGGATTAAATTTGTGTTTTCACTGGCTTTAGGAATTTGTTCATTGTTCTTGTCAGGGGTGTGCATATAATGTACATTAGGAGACAGGCAAATATTATTTAAATAACATCCAAATCATCCAGTGTTATTATTGCACTGCAATGTGTTTTCACGCTATCACACCCAACTGACCCTGTGTCTGACCACAGAAGAGTTCACAATGATATATCTTGAATATCTCAGTTGTCACTCCAAGGCAGGTATGCAATTAAACAAAGAACAAATGGACTTTTGGCGCAAAAAGGCATTTGCTCCGAATTCTCTGACATTTTCATCATAGAAATATATCAGAAGATTCAAACAAATCTCAAAAAATATCTCAAACTGTGCTCAGATGAGCAAAACTATCAAAGTCTGCAGTCAAAAGACAAAGATTCTAATATAAACTCACCCAGACACAAAACTTTTCTCATTTAATTCTTCCAAAAGATTTGAGCTGGTATCTACATCAATTTAATGTCTCAGTATTCATTCTGTCTGTCAACAATTGTCTCATTTTTTTATTTCTCCTGAAGAATTTTAATAGAAACATCTGTTAACACATAAAGAAAACAACCAAAATCTCCATTAAAGGGATAGTTCACCCAAAAATGAAAATTTAATGTTTATCTGCTTACCCCCAGGGCATCTAAGATGTAGGTGACTTTGTTTCTTCAGTAGAACACAAACGAAGATTTTTAACTCAAACCGTTGCAGTCTGTCAGTCATATAATGGAGGTGAATGGGAATCACGGCTTTGAGAGTAAAAGAAAACATACACAAACAAAACCAAATTAAACCCTGCGGCTCGTGACGATACATTGATGTGTAAAGACACAAAACGATCGGTCTGTGCAAGAAACTGAACAGTATTTATATAATTTTTTACCTCTAATTTTCACTGCAATGTCCGAACTGTCCTGAGCGCGTTCAACAGCCACCTATCTCTCAAGTGGGCCATTGACAGTCCTAATTGAGATTGTAGATAGAGTGTCAATGGTCCATTTGAGAGATAGGTGGCGGTAATGCACTTATAAGTCTGCGATCAACCGTAAAGCAAGAAGACGACCTGCTGTTGAGAACACGCTCAGGAGGACACGCCACCACTCAGGACAGTTCGAACAGTTCGGACATTGCATGAATCAGAGGTAAAAAACGATATAAATACTGTTCAGTTTCTTGCACAGACCGATCGTTTTGTGTCTTTACACATCAATGTATCGTCACAAGCCGCAGGGTTTAATTTGGTTTTGTTTGTGTATGTTTTTTTGACTGTCAAAGCCATGATTCCCATTCACTTACATTACAGTATATGACTGACAGACTGCAACAGTTTGTGTTAAAAATCTTCGTTTGTGTTCTACTGAAGAAACAAAGTCACCTACATCTTAGATGCCCTGGGGGTAAGCAGATAAACATCACATTTTCATTTTTGGGTGAACTATCTCTTTAAGTCTCCTGAGCTTTGTAAGAGCCACTGAGTAATAATTCTTCCTCTGGGTTTATTTAACACTCACACTAGTCCTGCAATGTTTGAAGAGGAATGTGATGAGGAAATTAGTTTGATAAGCCTTATGTCTAGTGGCAAACACAAGCTCGATCAGTGGACTAAGTTTCACAACCGTAATCAGAACATTTACGTATCTGGTTACACACATTTTCCAAAAAGGACTGAATACAGGAAAGGTGTGGAGTTTCTGTTCCTTTGGCCAAACAGCACATTTGGAAAGGAGACTACAGGAAATATGTTAAAACTAGTCTCAAATTTGTTTATTGTGGCCAAAGGTTAAGCCAAGCACAGCACATTAAGTGTGAGGTTTTGATCAGACTGCTGTGATTCAACATGAAAGTCCATTTACTCTTTTCAAATCATAAGTATTTTCGTGCATATCTACCTGTATGTATGTAGAATGTAATTGTATACCTATAATTTTGCAGTTATCAGACACCAAGCAAAGAGACTTTCATTTTCTCATTGAATACACACACAGTCTTTTCATAGGTAGGTTTATGTGTGTGTCTATTCACACATTTGTCTCTGCTGAAGTGTGCAATATGTGCTTTGGAGCTTCTGTGAAACATTTGTTGTGTGGGGGCAATAAGTGACAGTGAAGAGAGAGTGTTTATTGACTAAAGACCTTCCAGCACAGATTGAATGTTGGTGAGGTTTTGATCGTGGCCACAGTGCGTCATCTGCTGGTATTCAATGAGAACACAATAAATTGTATAAATTATGCTCAGTGAATAAAGTGTGTGAAATTTACAGTAATGACTGATATTAATCAAGGTCTTGCATCTAGTTCTAATTATTATGATTATTATTAATATTAGAATGACAGTACGTCATAATATAAATTATTGTAAATAAACACTATTGTTTGCTCTGTAGCAACATAAAAAATGTAGCTAGCTTTTAGCTGTTATCTATTATCTAGTTCACAGTGAAGACCTTCAGATTTCTTATCATTGCAATAAACTGAGACCGTCAGCTGCGTGATGCAACAATTCTGTATTCAAATGGCAACTCACAGAAAATGATGAGCCTGCCTTGACCTGCGGGAAGCTGTTCATAAAGCGCCATAAAAATATTTGTATTTGTTGATATTTTTATGCATACTTTTGTGTGGATCTCTCATTTAGATAAGCTGGCCCTGTTACGACACTAGAGTTTCCCACAGGCAACTATTTTTATTTGGACATTTTCCAATTAGCTTCACATCACTACCAGAAATATCATTTATTGGCATTTTAAGTAAAGTGCAATATTGATAGTGTGTGGTTACTTACCAGTGTTAAATTGTACATGTGTGGTCTTGCACGAATCTTGAATTTCTCAATTCTTTCTTCTAGAAGGCACTGAGATTAAAGGAAGACTTTGGAGGTTCTCATATTCTACCCCTGAGGAAAAAGACCCCAGTAAAGTCACATTTTGAGTCATTTAGAGCTTCAGAAAAGATCTAAACAATGTCTCACATTGCTCAGGTCTGTCTGCAATCAAAAGTCAGAGATCTCAGTATGAACTCGTACATTTCTGATCAAATGTTTCTAAAAACAAAAACAAATGATCTGATCTGTGCAAGCAATGCAATTAGGAAAAATATCTGAGAGAAAGTTGATAGTTGAAGTCTTGTTTTCCAGTCCAAATATCTAAACATTCTCAAATCAAGGCATATTTACTTGATAAGCAAAATGACTCAATCTTGTTTTTTGAAAAATTTATCAAAATTAAGCAAATTTAGGCCTAAAACAAGAAATAAATATCTGCCAGAAAAATATTCTTGTTTTCCCTTTGGATTACGTTTATTTTTCTAACCCCATTGGCAGATATTTTTATTGTTTTAAGCATAAACTCACTTATTTTTGATACATTTTGCAGAAAACAAGATTTTTTTTTTATTTTATGTCATTTTGCTTCTCTAGTAATTTTGCCTTGATTTAACAATTCATAGATATTTTTTACTGGAAAGCAAGACAAAAATACTAAATAAGATTTTTTTTTTCTTTCTGCAGTGAACAAGTAAATGTGATCACAAGGCCATCCAACTGTCATCGGCAATGTGAAAAGTGTGACCCTTTCCTGTAAATGAGAGATATTATGTAAGCAGTAACACAGGCACTCATGCAGAAACTCTCACGCTGACCAACAAAAACAGGACAAAATCTGTTTTCACTCCTTAGCCGAAAGAAAGGTTTAGGTTGAGAGAAGTTTATCAGTTAAAACAGCTTCAGAAAGATGGGTTAGAAAGACAAGCTACTGTACTGTTCCTTTCATCACACACACACACACATAAACATACACATACACATACACATACACATACACATACACATACACACACACACACACACACAGAGAGAGAGAGAGAGAATTGACTCTAGGTGTTCTCCTCCTCTCTCAAGTACTCCTAATTGGCCGCATGCTGAGTAATGTGACCAATGAGTTTCAGGGCCGGCTCTCTTCATTGTATGTGTGTGTTTGTTGGAGTTCATCAGTGCGTTTGACTCTTTGGTGTCTCCTACAGAAGGATCTGGATTGGTTTTACACTCCGGCCGAGGATCTACGGTTCCTCACGGCTTGAACACCTCAAAAGGTTTCACGCTCTGTCGAAAAACACTGAGGAATCCCTAATAAACCCCAAAGAGAGAAAATTGGTGAGTAAAACTGGTGTGTGTGTGTGTGTGTGTGTGTGTGTGTTTTATGCTCTGTTAGAGAAATTATTAGATAAGACTTATAGCTGGAAGAGAAAAATTGAAGATATTTTACCTTGGGTGACCATGACTAATCACAGACAAACTCTACTGAAAGTAATTCAGCATCCAGATCTTCACAGGGCAGTGTGTGTGTGTGTTTGTGAATCATTGTTTATTCATAAAGGATTTCGTGACATCTATTTTTTTTCTCTTAAAGGAAAAGTTCACCCCAAAAAAAATTTCATAATTTACTGACCTTAATGCCATTCCAATATGACTTTTCTTTTTACCTAGAATACCAAAGGTGATAAAAAAAATCCTGGCCAGAAACGAAATGCAATGAGGACTGGGTCTGTCAAACTCCAAAATAATAAAAATAGCACCATAAAATTAGCCCACATGACTCTTGCACTGTATAAAGATTTAAATTGAGGTCTTCCCCTCTGCCAAAGCTCTGAAATGGAAACCAAATGTATGACATTGATGTAATTTGGCACCAAGCATCATTGCTCTTTAGCAAAACACTTTTAAATTATGCTCTATTTCTCACACAAAGCTACCATATGACTATGAATATAGTGTATGAGTAATATAGACTACTTTTATAGTACTTTTATGGTGCTTTTTTAGTCATTTTGGAGCAGATACAGACCCTTTTTTCACAAAAAAGTGGCAAGAACTCTTAAAAAAAAAAATCTATTTCCAAGGTATATTTTAGGGTAACTGTCTTTTAAATATCCATATCTCTCTCTATTCTCTTCTCCCTCTTTCCTGACTCTCATCACACACACACACACACACACACACACACACACACACACAGGTCCAGGTTAATCTTATATCCAGGAATCAGCTACTCATTGTTTTGCTATTGTTTCTCATGTGTTGAAGAAAGCATTCACAAGGTGAGGTGTCATTGAGGTAGCTTAATAATTGCAAGATGTCAATCAAGGATATGACTGATAAAAGGGAAAAAAGAAATCAAAGAAAATAAAGAACTGCTAGAAAACGAATCCTGAAATGCAAAGAAAATGACGTTCTTGGCTAGATTTACTCAAACTACATTATTTAATTTTTAAATAGTTAAGTAATTTGTACAAAATGAACCTAGAGCACGACTTAACATAAATATGTGTAAAATGTCCTCTTTGCTAATATGTATCATAATTCTGTGTAAAATCACATGGTGTCATCTAAAGTATGCCAGAATATTAAATACGATTAGGTGTACTGCAAAAAAAAAAAAATTTCTTATTCAGTATTTTTGTCTTGTATTCCAGTGCAAAGATCTAAACATTCATATATCAAGGCATATTTACTTGCAAAATTGCTTAAGATAATAAGTCTAAGAAGTCTGAAAAATGTATCAAAATTAATCAAATTTAGGCCTAAAACAAAAATTTAATATCTGCCAGTGAGGTCAGAAAACATAATCTTGTTTTCCCTTTGGATTAAGTTTATTTTTCCACACACACACACACACACACACACACAGGTCCAGGTTAATCTTATATTCAGGAATTAGCTACTCATTGTTTTGCTATTGTTTCTCATGTGTTGAAGAAAGCATTCACAAGGTGAGGTGTCATTGAGGTAGCTTAATAATTGCAAGATGTCAATCAAGGATATGACTGATGAAAGGGAAAAAAGAAATCAAAGAAAATAAAGAACTGCTAGAAAAACGAATCCTGAAATGCAAAGAAAATTACGTTCTTGGCTAGATTTACTCAAACTACACTATTTAATTTTTAAATAGTTAAGTAATTTGTACAAAATGAACCTAGAGCACGACTTAACATAAATATGTGTAAAATGTCCTCTTTGCTAATATGTATCATAATTCTGTGTAAAATCACATGGTGTCATCTAAAGTATGCCAGAATATTAAATACGATTAGGTGTACTGCAAAAAAATAAAAATTTCTTATTCAGTATTTTTGTCTTGTATTCCAGTGCAAAGATCTAAACATTCATATATCAAGGCATATTTACTTGCAAAATTGCTTAAGATAATAAGTCTAAGAAGTCTGAAAAATGTATCAAAATTAATCAAATTTAGGCCTAAAACAAAAATTTTATATCTGCCAGTGAGGTCAGAAAACATAATCTTGTTTTCCCTTTGGATTAAGTTTATTTTTTAACCACATTGGCAGATTTTTAAAAAAAAATTGTATTTATTGTTTTAAGTATAAACTCACTTAATTTTGAGACATTTTGCAAGACTCGTTATCTTATGTAATTTTGCTTCTCAAGTAATTATGCCTTGATTTAAGAATGTTAAGAATGTTTGAAAAACAAGACAAAATAAATTTTTGCCGTGTATAAAAGAAAAAAAAGAATGAACATTTGCATGCACATAAAAGCATTTTTTCAGACAAACTTAGTTCCATCTGTAAATATGACCAGCGTCACGCCGTCAACTGAAAGCCCATCATTCATAAGCTAATGAAACCTTGTATGAAGACAAGCAACACTATGGTTATGTGGCAATGACTCATACTCTGTCTGCAAAGGGTTTGTGTAAATGAATGGCATTAATACATATGGAGCCATGGTGTAGCATCAGATGTCCAGAATGTGCTACACTAGATGTAGCGCTGACATTATCAGCTGTTAATCCATGGAACAGGACACATAAAGAGACGTGTGTTTTAATCGCCCTGTGGTCAGATCCGATCACATGAATTACATGTGCCGCAAACACGCACACGGCTATGGTCTACTCTGATTTATCATGTGATGGATTCCCTCATGAAGTTTAGGTTAAGATAGAACATGTTCATGGTCTTGTCTAATCGAGTGTGTACTTCAGGGACCAGGGGTCATATTGGGCCAGAATGGTGTTAAAAATAATTATGATCATTTTGTCAATCTAATAACATTCTGATAGACGTCAACTACTGGCAGCAACAGTAATTAAATAAATCCATAATTTATTAAAATATTTACAATTGAGGTTTTGAACCCAGACCAGTACATGCATTGTAAGTATATATATATATATATGTGACCCTGGACCACAAAAATAAGGGTCCATTTTTTTTTATTGAGATTTATACATAATCTGAAAGATGAATAAATAAGCTTTGTTAGGACAGGACAATATTTGGCCGAGATACAACTATTTGAAAATCTGTAATCTGAGGGTGCAAAAAAATCTAAATATTGAGAAAATCGCCTTTAAAGTTGTCCAAATGAAGTTCTTAGCAATGCATATTACTAATCAAAAATTAAGTTTTAATATATTTACAGTAGGAAATTTACAAAATATCTTCATGGAACATGATCTTTATTTAATATCCTAATGACTTTTGGCATAAAAGTAAAATCGATCATTTTGACCCATACAATGTATTTTTGGCTATTGCTACAAATATACCCCAGCGACTTAAGACTGGATTTGTGTTCCAGAGTCGCAAATATGATCTAAGTTTATAAATATTATGATATTTGATGTATTTACGGAATGTATGGAATGAAAATGTTTGGAAATATTTTCGAGAACATTATCCTAAAATTCTGTCTGTTTCATTGTTGTTATTGTTAATCAAAACTAAAACTGTTAAAAATTTTGGGTAATCAAGCTGAAGTAAACAAATAGTACATAAAAACTTCAACTTGAAATCTTAAAAATTTCAATGAAAATGATAAATAAATAAAAATAAATAAATTACAAAACTGTGATATGAGTTTAAATTTAAGTACTAAAATTACTACAACTATATATATACTACAATAGTAATATGTACAAAAGTTTGGCCTCATTTAAAAAAGATTTTAAGGAATAATACATTATTCAGCAAGGATGTGTTAAATTAATGTTGAAAAGATTTTTATTTCTAATAAGTCCTGTTCTTTTGAACTTTCTATCCATTCAAGTTGTAATGGATACAATTTCAACAAAAATATGAAGCAGCATAACTGTTCAACATAAAAAGAATTGTTCCTTGAGCACCAAATCAGCATATTAAAATGATTTCTAAAAGATCACGTCACACTGAAGGCTTTAAATTGGAAATGTGCCATCGCAGGAATAAATTACATTTTAAAATACATTAAAATAGAAAATAGTTTTTGTGTGTGTGTGTGTGTGTGTGTTCTTTTTATATATCATGTCACAATATTACTATTTTGGTCAAATATATGTAGCCTTGGTAAGCATAATTATATTTAATAATTTATTTTATTGTTGTTTTTTTCCAGTAAATATATTGATGTAGTAATAATGCAAAATGCATTCTACATTGAAACTATCTTGTCTAAGTTCACCAGAAACATAATTATAGGGATTTCCAAACCCGGAAATCCCATTTTAACCTCAGATGGGGATCAAGGTCAGGGCACAATATGCTAGAATTTGTAAAGATTGAAAGCAAACCTCACTCATCTTCAGCCAGCAATTTTCCCCATTAGGAAAACATCCAGAAGTGGAACATTCCCTCTCCTCACCGGGAGAGAAGCCGGAGGGCAAGTTAACATTTGTTAAATGAAAATGTGACACTCTCCTCTTATTTACAGTTTAACCTGAAGCGTTGGCTTCCAAACATCCTCAGGCGCTTTCATTTAGTGCGCCTGCATAATATTTACAGACACATTTAACTTGTTATACAAGGGACTGGTACATTATTCTTTGTCAGGTTCTCTAGCACACAATCTAATATCATTAAGCAGTGTGACACACTGAAAAAACATTGTGCTACTGGACTTCTTTTTTCTTTTTATTATTATTTCAGTGCTTTGCTTTTTAGTGTCTGGTAGAGAGAGAGACCGTGCAAAAAAAAAAAGAGCGGATTAAACACACATTCCTGCTATCTATTCCACACACACACCCCACTGAGAAACATCACCAATTAAGTCACCTGGCAGCCACATCAGTGCAGAAGTACACACACTACACATCATCTCTGCCTTCCCTTCCTCAATAATAACACAGGTGACTAATGTTCATACTGCTGGTTCAAATGTCAAAGGAATAGTTCACCCAAAAATCTGTTGTTGTCATCCTTAATGTACAGTTCCAAACCCAAAGAGAGAAACTTTTTATATTTAAGTGCCAAAAAAGGATAAAATACACCATAAAAGTAGTTATGGTGTTAAAGGGGTCATATGATGCTTTTTTAAAGATCATTATTT
>NW_015506106.1:108154-110071 GCF_001515645.1 Sinocyclocheilus grahami | reverse complement strand
TTTTTTTTTCTTCAGTGAAAAGGTCCATCTTCATTTTTGGGTCAACTGTTCCACTAATGATTAAATTGAGGCCAAATAAAAGTTTGGAGCATAATACATCTGCATAAAAATTCTTCAAAATGTCTCCTTTTGTGTTTCACAGAACTAAATAGTAAGTAAACATACAGGCTTGACTTGTGTTTGAAATTTAATTTTTAATTTTTTGAGGTGAACTTTCCCTTTACAAAAATCAGATTTTCATATGCAAAAGTGCAGAAATGCAGCATGTGTAACTGATATCAGGTGCTCTTTGCTCACCTTTCCAGGTGCCAACCACTTGCCAACTTTCCATCACCATGACAAGCACCACCAGCGACCAAAAGGCCGCCTCCTGCCCACTGATGGCCAAACCTCCCCGTCAGCGGCTGGTCAGTAAGGACGGACGGAGCCTGATGCAAGACAATGCCCCAGGCTCCAGAGAGACGTGGTTCGGGGCCCTGCAGGACATGTGGGGGACGTGGCTGGCGCTGCGCTGGCGATGGGTGGTGCTGGCATTCTGCGGCTCCTTCCTGCTTCACTGGCTGCTGTTCGCGGTGTTGTGGTACCTGCTCGCCCGTGTCAACGGAGACCTGGACGTGCCCGACCATGACTCCCCACCAGCCGGCCACGTGCTGTGTGTCAAACACGTGACGGGCTTCACCGCCGCCTTCTCTTTTGCCCTCGAGACGCAGCTGACCATCGGGTATGGCACCATGTACCCCAACGCTGACTGTCCGACCGCCATAGCGCTGCTCGCCCTGCAGATGCTGCTGGGACTCATGCTGGAGGCCTTCATCACTGGTACACACCACAGCCTTCTATTTACTGTAGAAATATGCATGAAGTCTATATAAGAGATATAACTTTCCTTGGAAATGAGGATTTTAAAATTGTTTGTTTTTTTTATTTACAGGAATATCTAGATTCAATACAAGTTAAGTTTAAGCGAGAAGCACCTGCATTATAAGAAAAAAAACGCTGCATTAAAAAAGAAAAAAAAATGTTACGGTGAGGATTTAAAAGCACAAATGTTAGCTAATAATTATAAAAGTATTTACAATAACTCTTGTTACAATTTGTTTATTATTTGTCTTGACAAACCTTCTTTTTAAAAAAAATATATTATTACACAATTAAGCAAATTAAGCAATAATTTATTTATAAAAAAATAATAATTTATATTATTATAAATTTGATTGATTTACTAAATTATTCTATTTGCATTTTTTCTTATATTTCCTTTCTATTATATTTATTAAAATTTAACATTTCTATTTTCATTCTATTTCATATATATTTTAAATTCATATTTTAAATGAGTTATTTATATTTTCAGTTCCAGCTTGATTTTAAAGTTTTAGTAATTTTGTTATGTGCTTTTGTCATTTATATTATTTATTTTTTTATTTTTTTACAAATATTTCTATATAGCTTTGATAAATTTATTTTATTTTAAATGAATTTGTATTGAAATTATTATTTTTGCAGTTTTTATTATAATTACTTTTTCTATTTTCTAAAATACAAATTTTCTGGTTTCATTCTATGAAATTCAAATTCAAACTTAGCATCTCAAAGAAGAACAACCTCTACCTCTTCTATTAAAATGTATTATTTGAGCTGTAAATCTGTTTAAATCATCACTTTCACAGCATTTAGGATGTAATACACAGACAGGTTACTAAAAAAAACTCATGTCAATACACACACGCACACACCATATGTATCATATATATCAGACATACTGTATATGTATCATGTTTATGTAAAATGTTTACCAACCTTTGTGTACAAAAAAACCTATATACATGACATTAACTTGTGCTGAACCTAGAATATCCCATTAAAGCCTAAACAGCTACAGTACATGGGTTTTACATTAAAGATGTTAAGCTGCTT
>NW_015506106.1:107462-108094 GCF_001515645.1 Sinocyclocheilus grahami | reverse complement strand
TATAGATAAAGACTTCAGATATATGTACAGTCAGTCATGGGACTGAGTTCCCATGCTTGAAGGAGATCACCAGTAAAAGACTCTTTGATGGATATATTTCAAATAAAACTTATCACGAGTACTTTGCCTCTGAACTACATCAGGGTAAATGTAAACGCATCACAAATCTGGCTTTGTATAGCAGAAAATCCTGGTACTGAAGCCCTCAGAGGAAATGCAAAAGGACCTGTAGATGTACTGCTACTGAACAAGAAAATATGTAACAGTATGCACTGAAATCAGGGGTAGGCTACTTGATCCTACTTTAGAGTTGTAGTTTATTAAGCCACCCATAAACACAAATACTGTAAATGAACTGACAAATGCAGCCAGAAACAAGCAGCATGAACTTTCCAAGATGGCAATGTTATTAAGGGGGTCTGAAATACCTGGAAGGAACCATTCCTGTTCATTTTGATGGCAGTTTCTTCACTGGTGGCCCCAGGGGCGTAGATTACGCGGAGGACACGGGGGACTTGTCCCCGCCCCCCACACACACACACTTTTAATATCACGTAAATTCGGCACTTTTTCGGGCAAGTGTGTTGGCATAGAGGTTTTCAAGAGCTGGTGTGAATAAATATAGAATTAAA
>NW_015506106.1:104801-106481 GCF_001515645.1 Sinocyclocheilus grahami | reverse complement strand
AGAAAGCAAAACTTGAAATCGCATCATATGACCCCTTTAATACACAACTTAGGCACTATATGTCAAGTCTTCTAAAGTAATACAATACCTTTTAGTGAGTTTAATATTATTTATATTTACTATCAAAAGATTTAATAATATTTTAAATTAGCTTTTTCTATATTAGGTTTCCTTTTAATTTTATGTGCTTTTGTCATTTAGTTTTTATATATATATTTTTTTTATAGGTTTAATTTTTATTTCCATTTTAGTACTTCCAACTTAAACGTTTTATAATTTTGTATGTGCTTTTGTCATCATTTTTTAAGATTTAATTTCAGTTTTAGTAATTTTAGTTACTAAAACTTAATATCTAAAAATTCTGTTAGTTGCCTAAGCAACAGTTCTAATTTTCATTTACATTTTTGAGGTTTAAATTTTAAGATTAAGATTTTCATCTATTA
The DNA here is from genome assembly GCF_001515645.1 of Sinocyclocheilus grahami. Lineage (NCBI taxonomy): Eukaryota > Metazoa > Chordata > Actinopteri > Cypriniformes > Cyprinidae > Sinocyclocheilus > Sinocyclocheilus grahami. The sequence goes on along the minus strand of NW_015506106.1, from coordinate 106,038 downwards.
TTTATATCATTTTATTTCAGCTTTATTTCAAATTTTTTTTTTAAATCCCATCAACCTTCATCCTGTATATTAAACCTAACATGTTGAGAACCAACACCATTTTCTGTTAATTACATCAAATCTGGCACCATTTTTTAAATGGGAACAGATTTGGAGAAATTTAGCATTACATCACTTGTTCACCAATGGATGCTCTGCAGTGAATGGGTGCCGTCAGAATGAGAGTCCAAACAGCTGATAAAAACAGCACAATAATGTCTTGAGAAATGAAAAGCTGCACGTTTGTAAGAAACAAATCCCCCCAAAAAGACTTTTTAACTTTAAAATATAGCTTCTTGTTAAAATACAAAGTCCTCTATCCATATATACCAGTATGTATGTATGTATGTGTGTATATATATATATATATATATATATATAGTGGGTACGGAAAGTATTCAGACCCCCTTACATTTTTCACTCTTTGTTATATTGCAGCCATTTTCTAAAATCATTTAAGTTAATTTTATTGTAATATTTACCATTATATAATCAGAGGAATATAGAAAAGTTTTTGAAAGTGTCACTCCATAATACAATAGCAAAATATATAAATATGTATAGTATTTTTATGTTACATTAATCAGTGTCTAGCATGCCTTCCTAAGGAAAGGATATGGACCAGAAGACATTGCAATTGCTAAATGATATTTAGCCAGACTTAAAGAAGTTCCAGATCTATACTTGTGATCTTATTATTTCAGTTATTTTGCCTTTAATGTAAATAAACATGTGCAAACAATATACTTGCTCTTGTGAATTTATTTTGATGTTAATTACAAGTGACGTGACATGTGGCCAAGTATGGTGACCCATACTAGGAATTAGTGCTCTGCATTTAACCCATCCTAAGTGCACACACACTGTGAACACACACCCGGAGCAGTGGGCAGCCAATTATGCTGCGGCGCCCGGGGAGCAGTTGGGGGTTCGGTGCCTTGTTCAAGGGCACCTCAGTCGTGGTATTGAAGGTGGAAGAGAGCGCTGTACATTCACTCCCCCCACCTACAATCCCTGCCAGACTTGAGACTCGAACTCACAACCTTTGGGTTACGAGTCCGACTCTCTAACCATTAGGCCACGATTACATTAGGCCCAATTTCAATTTCCCTTTGTCTCTTTAATACCATGTGGTTTATATACATGTTGCTGCTGATTGGGCTGACATTTTTGACACACCCACCAAACAAGAGAAAAC
>NW_015506106.1:94398-100639 GCF_001515645.1 Sinocyclocheilus grahami | reverse complement strand
TATATATATATATATATATATATATAACATTTCTGTCCCCCTCACTTCTGAAATGATGGCTACGCCCCTGGGTGACAAACTACATGCTGCCATCTTGGCTCAACTGCAGTTGAGCGTACATGTTTTGTGAGCCAATCAGCTGAGCTGCAGATGTCATGTGACTAATCACTCTGCTAGATAACTATCCTGGGCTGCGTTCAGCCCCGACAAAACGGTGCAAAACGTTTTTTAAACGAAAACGGTGGTGCGTGAAACACTCTGTTCTGATGACGCAAGAGTTGCACCTATGGCAGCTGAGAAGGCGTGTGTTCTTTTTGAAGTATTTTCGGAGCCTGATGAAATCGGTATAAATACGTGTTTAATACTGCAAAATCCGCTCAATGTTACAGTCACTGCCCTTGCTGTCCAGAATAAAAGAGAACATCCCAATCCAGTGAAGGGATTTGTGGAAACTGTGGTTCCTAATTATTGTGATCCAACATTTGCCTCAAATTTCAGGATGAAAAGACAAACATTTCAGGTGAAGGATAATCCACTTCTTACCTCCAAGACTGTGTTATGATCTATATGACCTTATTATTTTTATTGTGAGTATTAGGCTTATCATTATTGCTGATCGCTGTTGTTGTGCTATGTTATTGTAATATTTACCATTATATAATCAGAGGAATATAGAAAAGTTTTTGAAAGTGTCACTCCATAATACAATAGCAAAATATATAAATATGTATAGTATTTTTATGTTACATTAATCAGTGTCTAGCATGCCTTCCTAAGGAAAGGATATGGACCAGAAGACATTGCAATTGCTAAATGATATTTAGCCAGACTTAAAGAAGTTCCAGATCTATACTTGTGATCTTATTATTTCAGTTATTTTGCCTTTAATGTAAATAAACATGTGCAAACAATATACTTGCTCTTGTGAATTTATTTTGATGTTAATTACAAGTGACGTGACATGTGGCCAAGTATGGTGACCCATACTAGGAATTAGTGCTCTGCATTTAACCCATCCTAAGTGCACACACACTGTGAACACACACCCGGAGCAGTGGGCAGCCAATTATGCTGCGGCGCCCGGGGAGCAGTTGGGGGTTCGGTGCCTTGTTCAAGGGCACCTCAGTCGTGGTATTGAAGGTGGAAGAGAGCGCTGTACATTCACTCCCCCCACCTACAATCCCTGCCAGACTTGAGACTCGAACTCACAACCTTTGGGTTACGAGTCCGACTCTCTAACCATTAGGCCACGATTACATTAGGCCCAATTTCAATTTCCCTTTGTCTCTTTAATACCATGTGGTTTATATACATGTTGCTGCTGATTGGGCTGACATTTTTGACACACCCACCAAACAAGAGAAAACGCATCTCAAACCCCGTTGCACACCGTTTTCAGGAAACATGTCGTTCAAACCGGAAACCGTAGCAAAACGTTGCGCACCAGTTTGAGCTTGAACTTGCCCCTGTGCTTTGATACCAAAGACAGGGGGGAAGTCCATTTACAACCATTTATTACTATAATATAATGAAACATTTACTTTAAAAAAATGTATTGGCTGTCAATGGAGAAAATTTATTTTTAGTACTTTGAGTGTTTTTGACCAGGACTGGGCAAAATTCCGAATTGAATCATTATGATTGTGAACAAGAAGTTGAATTGTAAAGACAGGAAGTGGAATTCACTGAATCACAATTCAGATAATGGTAACAGATCATTTTTGTGTTTTTATATATTGTTTATATAAAATAGGTATTAAAAAAAAATCTAATGACATTTCAAACCAATCTATCTGTCTGTAAAGAATTTTTAAAGACCTTTATTTATTGAATTATTTATTAAGCATTTTTTTTATTTGAATTCCTTAAATTCAGTTTCAGCTCTCATTTGTGGCAAGTTTTTTTTTAACAAACTTACCTTTTTCAAAAATAAATTATTATTATTATTATATACACATTTTCTATTATTACTATTATTATTATCACCATCATCATAATTTATTTACCTTAATAGTTACATTTATTATTTTGCTTCATTTCATTTCCTTTCCTTTGTCATCCTTTCATCCTATTTTTTTCCATCACTTCTTATGTGCATTTGTGCCAAAGTTTTTCCAGACGAAAATAAAAATAAAATAAAATGTATTATTTTCTATTGTTATTATTATCAATATAAATACTTTCTTTATTCAATCATTTATTTTGCAGTTTTATTCACTTTGTTAAATATTATTTCATTCCATTTTTCCCCCTGTCACTGCTCAGGTGCATTTGTGGCTAAGTTCTCCCGCCCTCAAAAGCGCTGCGGTGGGATCCTGTTCAGCCCTCAGGCCGTAGTGTGCGAGGTCAGAGGTCAGCGTTGCTTGATGTTCCGCGTCTGTAATCTGCTTCCAAGGCCGCTGGTGGACGTGTGTGTGAGCGCCGTTCTCTACGAAGAACGTGACGATCACGAACTCCACCAAACCGCGATGGAATTCAGTGTCGATAACCTGGGGTCACGACCTTGCCCCCTTTTCCTGTCACCTCTGACCTTTTATCACCCTCTAACTCCATCCAGCCCTCTAAACAATGCCCCTAACATCAAACACTTGGAGTTGGTGGTGTTCCTCAATGCTTCTCAGGAGAGCACGGGCTCCGGCTACCACAAGAGGACGTCCTACCTGCCAGACGAGATCCAGTATGGCAGCTGTTTCGCCAAGGTGACGTCTCGGCAGGGAAAAGGCCGGAGCAAAGCCGAAAGCATGCTTTATTTTGACATGCAGCCCTGTCCACTCACACTCCCAAACACACACACTGGCGATGCACTGGAGAAAGAGCATGAGGTGGTCCAAATCAACGGGGAAGACAGTGACCGGGTGGAGTAGCAGTGGTTTATTTTTATGCAAGGGTGTATGATTTCATAAGAATTATCCACTTATGAAACGGGCATTTCATTTCACAACACAACCTCCAGTTTATAACTTTTTTTATCCCAAAACACAACCTCAGTTAGTTATGGTCTGATATGTCACCCGTCCTGTTAGAAACCCATCAAAAACATTTTTGCTGCTACGGACACACTTGCGTTTTCCAGAGCAACACAGATGAGCGCCAGCTGCTTAAGATCTTGCTTTCATATGGCAATAAGAGGAATCTCCCATGTTTTATGATTGTAACTGACCATCTGCACCCTGAATCCACTGACACCACAAAACCAAGTTTGAGCCCTTATTTATTCGGCGCCTGGACGTTTTCACTGCGTTACCTGTCTGTATCTGAGTCAAGGGCTTGTTTTCAAAATATAAATTATTAAAGTGCTGCACACAGTGCTGGGTAGATTACTTACAAATTGCAATCCGTTACTGATTACAAATTACATGATGGAAATGATAGTGTGCAACATAAACTATTGGATTACACATATTAGGTAATGTATTCGGACTACTTTTTGATTACTTTTAGATTACTTTTGACTTAAAATATATTCCATTCATGAAGTGTATTAAACATTACATTATGCCAGGGATTCATGAATAAACTACAGGGGGTTTGTGAATTGATGAAAAGCTGGAAGACTTTCCAAATGCATGAAAGCCGTAGAATTTTAGAAATGAAAATTTAAGAAAGAGAGAGCAATCATGGCAATCAAATTATGAATAATTTACTGCCAATAATATATAATAATGTTATCTATAAAAAAGTAACTGTAATCTGATTATGAGCATTTTAAAAGGTAACATTCTAATTACAAGTACTTCAATTTTGTAATATGATTACATAATCCAGATTACATTACAATCAGTTACCCAGCACTGGCTACAGGTCATCCTTGTCCATAAAGAATTTTGATCAAAATGCATGAATGTTAGGGATAGTTCAACCAAAAATTAAAACTCTGTCATCACGCACCTGTCATCGTCTCATATCCACATAAGGTGGATGTTCATTTATTAATATAGAGTGTTGCAGTGATGACCCGGAAGTTCACATCACCAACAAAAACTCAATAGCATTCTTCCACAATTTTTTGGATTATTGCATAAATTAAGTACGGTGGCCAACAAAAGTTTATTATTCTTACACATAAAAAGTAAAACGCTAAACATGGGCTATAAATAAAAACTACACCATGGTTGCATAACTTTAATGTCACCACCATTAAAGGGGTCATAGGATGCCCATTTTCCACAAGCTGATATGATTCTTTAGGGTCTTAATGAAAAGTCTGTGACATAGTTTGGTTAAAATTTCTCAATGGTAGTGTAAAAAACACCTTTTTTACCCTGTCAAAAACAGCTAATTTCAGATCAAGCCGTTTTTGCAGCGTTTTCCTTTAAATGTTAATGAGCTCTGCTGACTCCGCCCCTCTCTTCCGAGCTGCTCTCAGAGAGAGCATGAAACTTGCTAATTAGCTCATTATTAGGAAAGGCGATTTGCAAAGATTCATTACAAAACATTATACTCACTTCTTCTGTAGATGAGGCTGGATCATGAATGATTCGCGCGAACATAGACGCATTTATGTAGATCGGGGGCGCATTCCCTTCAGAAACAAATAATCCACTGCGTCTTCAGCAGCTCAGATGTCGGGAGTAAATGACGACTGCTATGTTCATTATTACATCCAACAACAGAACACCTCAATCGCTTAGGACTCATTCTTGTCTACATCTGCTCCGGCGGTGCAACAATGGCGGACTGATGACAGCTCACTCAGGGCGGAGCTAAGGTAAGACACCAGTCCAGTCTGTGCTGAAACGCTACTGTCAATCAAACTATCGTGGGAGGGGCCTGTCTGTGTGACGTCACACAGATAGGCATCTGAGATCGGCTCGATTTGAGAAAGGGGAAAACATTTAATGAGATTTTAAAATAAAAACACTGGGTGGATTTTAATCATTATCGGGTGGTTGTGTACACACACTGCCAACACACATTTCAGTTCAAACAACTTGTGAAAAGTGCATGTAGCATCCTATGACCCCTTTAAGCTTACAACAACATTTTCAGTTTTATTTATAACATTTTCCCTGAAAGTCTGAGTTAGAATAGCTTGCAAGCACGTGATTATAAACACAAAGAGACTGTAAAAGCAGACTAGAAGTAAGATGAGTTTATCTGTTCTGCGCGATAGTGTTTAATGTCCCGATCAGCCTCTGAAGTCCCATTTAGACACTTGTTAGCGACCTCCTTTTTGAAAACAAGTCAAAGGAGTAGTACTGAAGGATTTTCATATTGTAGAGTAAAATATCTTGAGCTTGTGTTAACCACAGACCTCAAATTCAGCCATTTAACCAAAAACCCATTCAAAAAACCCATTGACTTCAGAAACCAGAAGTGCTCAAATGCTTGTTTCTGGGTTTTAGCCCAAAAAAATACGTCATCTCTGCAACACTCTTATTATTATTTAATATTCGATGAAAAAAATGACTTTTGTTGTATTTGGTTGAACTATACCTTTAAAGTGTTCATTAACACCCCTATTAAGTGCCTACTGATAAACTTTTCTTTTTCATGAAAAGTCATGAAATGGACTTTTGGATGGAGAGATCGAATATTGAACTGAACATTAACAGTGATGTAAATAATAAAATATATAGATAAATAAATAGATTATTTACTAGATTATTTTTGGGAAAGAAAATCTCAATATTATCAGTGCAATGCAATCTATGCATTAAAACAAATAAAAAATGTGCACAATCCTATACTGGTGGCACAACACTGTGTGATTTTTTCTCTGTAGGTGATTATATATAGCACATGTATTGTCTGTCAATCAGGAAAGACTGATTGCTTTCACTTTATTATTATATGTATAAAGCATGCTTGTTAAACTCTGGAAGGCTGGAAAAGAATTGTAGTAAATCAGTTTCCTGCAAACAGGCCACCAATCAAATTTTTTTCAAGCTACACTGACTGAAAACTGATGTGGAAAAGAAATGTCTTTATTTTGATATGTGGAAAACTAGACTGGATTCAAATATCTGTGAAAATGTTGTGGTTGTTTTTTTTTAAATCCTTACAGAACATTTTATACATCATTAGCAGTAATTCTTATACAGTTAAACAAAAGTTATGACAGTAACACACTTTATAGTGCATGTTTTATTGACCAAGTTCTGTGCTGCCACCTACAGGCACTTCAGAGAAAATAAATGCCACTGATATAACATCAATTATTACATTTTGCACATATGGAATAAAACGAAGCCGCTTATTATATATATATATATATATATATATATATATATATATATAT
>NW_015506106.1:90837-94336 GCF_001515645.1 Sinocyclocheilus grahami | reverse complement strand
TATATAAAAACACAGAAATAAATATATAAATGATAATTCAAAATATTAATAAACAAAATAATAGCATATAAATAACACAGAAAAACACTTGCCATATAGGGTTTATAATAGTATATAGTAGGTTTAATGATCAGAATTGCAAAAGCTGAATATAATATAATATATCTATATATTATCTATATAATCATCTATATAATCATATTGCAATATAATATAAAAACATTAAGGTTCACTGAAATGTAATCTGAACTGTAATTTAAAAAAAAAAAACATGCAAAAAAAAAATATATATTTTTTTAAATACAGTGATTTAATGGGCTTTATGTAATTGGCAAAACACTAGAGTTACAGGTAGATTTTATGAACATCTGATCAAATACAATTAACCAAAACTTAACAACAATACTTAGCTGACAAATATGTAGAAAAAAGTTGACAAAAAAGGAAATGGAACAAAATGCATGATTAAAATCTATAAAAATAACAAAAATTCTTGACCCTTCCTCTCCATGTTTTTTTTTTTCTCAGTTGGTCATAATCAACATTTAGTCCACGACAACAACTTTGCATGTATTTAAAATTATGATTAACACTGAATAACTTCACAATAAACTTTTTAGTTTCTAAAAATATATAGTTGCTTTGATTAAAATAGAAGCACAATCTAGTCTATTAGAGTTTAAGTCCTACATTAGAAGTCTCCTGAAATTTCACTCACGTCATCTCGTCTTCTCCTCAGCCGTCAGCCGTCACCCGCCAGACAAATTCCTCATGCATATTTCAGGATAGCTGTAAGCGGCTAATTACGCTAATGCTACTTGTTCAGTGTTCGGCTGTGGTTTTGATTACACATAGGTGTGAGGTACGAGAAGCAGTGTGTGCATGCGTGTATGTGCTTGTGTGCAAGTAAACTGTGCTCTCTAAAAGAACTGTAGTTTTAGGAGCAGAATGTGGATTGCAGCTCTTTAAATGCAGCACGCCGTTGTTTTCTTTCAAGTTCCATCCTCTTCTTCTCTTCTTGTTCCTCTCGTATCTCTGCCTCAAACTTACTGCGCACCGACAGAGCCTGAACCTACCAAACACACACAAAATACAAATAAAATGCATTTCTGCTGAATGTGTCATATGCCTACAACATAAAAATAAAAAGAAATGTATTACTATTGCTGTATTCCTGCTAAAACAATTTATAAATTCTACATTTTATATTTTATATTAAAATGTATTAAAATAACTAAATAAAAACAACAACTATAAATATAAAAATACCAAAATAATATGTAATATAACTATTTAAATGATTATTAAAAATAAAAAATAATGTTGACAATAATATTTAATTTTAATAATAACATTTTTTAAAAGGTTCACTGAAATGTAACTAAAATAATAACCCTATAACTTAAGCTAAACATTAAAAAATTGTTGCAAAAATTTGACACGCAATTTAATACAAAAAATTATATTTTGTAAGTTTAACATTACTAAAAGTATCAGAATGTACTTATATAAATAAATAAATAATTTAGGACATAGAGGTTCAGCTAAAAAAATATGTGCTTTTATAGTGTAACAACTATCCTCTGTAACATTATTGATGTGTTCTTTGCAGATGTCAGCCTTTCATGTACTTAATGTATATGACCACAAGAGGGAACCTGAGAACCTGGGAGTAGTGGTTGCTCATGCGTCAAAACACACTAACATAAAAACCCACAAACCTTTGCCTCAAAGAAGTCCCTCGCTCCAAGAACGCCTTTGGTCGAGACGTCAATCTCTGAAAGTCGAGCCAGAGCCATCAGTCCGCTCTCCTCCTGCAGCTCACCTGCCGCGGCCCTCCGGAAGATCAGCAGGAACTGACACAGAGATGGAGAGATTAGGATTATAGGGAAATTTCAATGGCTTGAAAGGTTATCAGCATTTCTATGCTATTCTAAAAATAAACACAAAGGAATCAGATATCAGCTGCCATGTCAGCATGTAAACCAACATTTCAGCTTTGTTTCACATTTTTCACACACACACTATATATATATATATATATATATATAGTAGACAACATAAGAGACTTTTGCTCATTACAAAATCTGACTGACCCCTAACTTTTTAACACCAGTGTATATGCTGTTTCGAACCATTTTATCAATGCAAATTGAATTCTAGCATATGTATTACATCAAACTATATACTAGCGACACTAGCGAGGCGTGAGTGTTGACATTAAGGTTTATCCAGCCGCAGCAGAGGGAGGCCAGTAGAACAGCAGGTGGAGAGTGACTGCAGAAACAGCAGGAAAAAGAGATTCTAACAGAGGAGAGTATTTATAGAGTCTCACCCAGCTGTTGCCACACCAACCAGCAGGATTGTGCGTGTGTGTGCGAAAGAGAGAGAGAGAGAGAGAGAGGTGTTTGTCTTGAACATTGTGTGAAAGTGAAGAGGCTGAGACTGCAGGAGTGGGCACATGTTTCTATTTTGGCTTGAGTTATGCTTTTAGAAACATGGCAGAAAAGTACAGGTGAACATCACCTTATCTCTACCTCTCTCCCTCTCCACATAGGAAAGAAAAACATGAATGAGATCACATTTATATTCTCCCAGACAGCAAAATGGAGAAAGTCTCATGCTTCTCAGATTTTCCTGCCGAAAAAAGTCACAATAATCTTACATAGTTGTTAGAAGTGATCTCATTATGAACTTTAGTATTGCTTGACTTGCTCACCAATGGATCCTCTGCAGTGAATGGGTGCCGTCAGAATGAGATCCAAACAGCTGATAAAAACATCACAAGAATCCACACGCAATTCACACCACTCCAGTCCATCAATTAACATTTTAACATTAAAATACGAGTTCTCTATCCATAATATTGCTTTCTCCAGTGAAAAATTGTCTTGTCTGAATCAGGAGAGAAATATGCACAGATTAAGCTCTAAACAAATTGAGTTCTAAACAAATATGTTGGTGGATTTTGATGTGAGAGACAACAGCGGATGGACTTTTTCATTGGAGGTAACATTATTATGGATTATGGATTCATATTTTGCCCAGGAACAACGGTTTAAAGTTAAAACTTCTTCATGATGAATTTGTTTCTTACAAACACACAGCTTTTCACTGATGGACTGGAGTGGTGTGGATTATTGTGATGTTTTTATCAGCCGTTTGGACTCTCATTCTGATGGCACCATTCACTGCAACTAAATCTATTTGAGCAACTGTGCATATTTCCCCTAAGATATTTCAAAGAGAAACATCTGAGACAATGTGAATGTTTATCAGGGTGTTTCATATCTGTGCTTTGAATGGCCGTCTAATCTCGTCTCCTCAGCTCATTGTTTCTGAAAGGTCATAAATAGCTCAACTTTCACTGTTACAAGTGCTGCATAAAAGCCCATTTATTAACAATTTCACCCAACATCCTCACTTTCTTTCTTTGTCCCGATGTTGTTTTAAGAACCCCCATTGCCTGCCCTGATTAAAAGACAACTGGGAATCTGCT
>NW_015506106.1:89756-90827 GCF_001515645.1 Sinocyclocheilus grahami | reverse complement strand
TATATATATATATATATATATATATATATATATAGTTTAGGTTTAGGTGTTTGTTAGTATGCCATGTTGTTGCTAGGGTGTTCTGAATGGATGCTTGGTACTCCTTATGATATTTTGAACCTACACATGTGTGTGGCTCCTTTGTCATGTAAATCTATAGGATAGCTTTGGCCCATTTTATCATTCGCCAGGTGAAAATCATCTAGGGTGACTTAATGTGATTGATATTTAAATGTGAAGCCACATCAGAGCTGTAATCAGAGATGTTATCTCTCAAACATGCTATGATCGGATCATCTGAGTAGGTGAGTTTGAAGTGTTTCCATGGAGTGTAATCTCTCAAAAGATTGAATCACTAGATTAAATCAGTCATCAGGGACGATGACAGACCTAACAGAGCTGTAACTATACACACACCTCTCTGTAGCTGAGTTTGCCGTCATAATCTTCATCCACCTCCTTGATCATGTTCTTCAAGCCAAGATGAGTCTGTGGAGCTCCAAGTTTCTCCATCATCAGCTTCAGTTCCATCAGATCAATGAAGCCATCTTTACCAGAGTCAAATCTACACACAAATACATATAAATGCAGCTTTAATGGAAAAGTTCACCTAAAATTAAAGTTCTGTCATTGTTACCACTCTCTTTGCACTCTTTTTCCATTATGATGGCAACTGATTTCATCATATTCAGTAAATAAAAATGAGTATCAGTAAAACAATTTCAATTTAAATATTTTCCTCATTTCCAATATTTTATTATATGGCTTCATAAGAACTGAAATATAGTGCACAAATCAGACTGACTGTTTTTAAGGCGGTGATTTTAGTTGTTTTTGAAGCATTTTAGGAAAAATGTTCTGCATTACAAGTTTGGAACAACATCACCAATAAACTAATTTATGCTACAGTTCAAAAGTTTGGGATCATAAAGATTCTTATTTTTATTAATTATTTTCTTTTTCCAGCAAAGATTCATTAAGTTGATCAAAAGTGACAAATAAGAAGAAGAAATGTTTCTTGAGCAGTAAATTTGCATATTAGAATGATTTCTGAAGGATCATGTGACACTG
>NW_015506106.1:87941-88385 GCF_001515645.1 Sinocyclocheilus grahami | reverse complement strand
AACCCCCATTGCCTGCCCTGATTAAAAGACAACTGGGAATCTGCTGACCAGAACAGCAACTGCTTTCAGCAACTGGCAGCACACTCCTACACACACGGCCCTGAAATGTGTGCGGATGCATGAAAACACAAACTGCCCTGACGTAATTGCGTGTGCATCGCATGTGTTTGTGTGTGGATGCTCTCTTTGTCCTCTTTGGTTTCCTGCTGTGGTATTTATAGATGCCAAGGCTCGGGGCAGAGATTCAGCTATAGAGCTTGGCATTCAGAGCAATGCTGTCCAGTAACAGCACTCAGGCTGATCCCAGATCTGCTTACAACTGCAGATGTGCTTAGAACTGCATTATGAACTACTTGAAGCAGCATGAAACAGGTCAGGGTTAACAAGACTGACCTGGTATTTGAGAGAAAGCGAGAGAGAGAGAGAGAGAGAGAGAGAGAGAGA
>NW_015506106.1:82232-86709 GCF_001515645.1 Sinocyclocheilus grahami | reverse complement strand
AAAAAAAAAAAAACTGTTAACATGCTTATGCATGCATGTAATTATTTGGAGGGGTTTGTTGCACTACTAGAGACCTGGTTCTGAATTTGATGCCATTAAATGAATAAAAATATCTAATGATATGATAAAAATGAATGAAGGGAATTTATTTTTTTCACAACTCTGCATGAAACCAAACAGACTCTCTCTCATCATAGACTCCTCCAAGTCCCTGCAAACACACGCACAAACAGACAAAGATGGCATTGTTGCTCGTGGAGTGGGTTCCATGGGGACGTCGAGTTTGTGAGTGGACCCTTGTACTGAAATAATGAGGGAAAGCAGGACAATGGCTGTTCAGAGAGAGACCCCAGAGCAAAACATTATTTTGGCACTGTTACAGGGATGCTCAGAGAGAGAATCTGTGTTCATTTAATCTGAGCTGCAGAATCTATTCTGAATTTATTCTTGTTATTTTATACTCACTGTACTTTTTTTGTAAACAATACTCCATTTCCATTATTATTTTATATAGTTTTCAATGCTTTTGCAATACAAATTCAACTGCCAATATAAAGCAGAGATTTGTTTTAAACTCATGTTTAATGTTACATTCATTTTTATCTTTCAACCATTGTGTTAATTTCTGATTTTATACCCTGCATTGTTTTATATTTTTAGTATGCTAATACTACCTGTTTGTTCAGTTTACACAATTCTATTTTATTTTTGAACTAAATTGTATGGAACTAAAGCACAGTAAATTTAGATTTAACTTTAATAAATAAGACGGTTAAGAAAATATCTAATCAAGGAAATTATAAACAAAAGATCAAGAATAATAAATTAGGGATTTAATTTGAGATGCATCAACATTCATTCTGATCCAAGAACACAATGATCCCAAAGCTCTCCTTCACAAACAAGCACCCAAACTTCACTCTTGTTGGGGCCTAGAATAAGATTTACCAAATAGCAATTCAAGACATTCCTATTGAGAAACTTGTATAACTCTTAATTTAGATTTAAAAATAAATAAATAAATAATTGGTATGTGGGTTTTTGAACGGTGTTAATGACTAATGAACTGACCTCTTGAACATTTTCTCCATGTCTTTGATCTGTTTGCGCGAGAACTCTTTAAACTCGGTGTAGGGGTTGAAAACCTTCATCTGCTTGGGTTTCGTCGTGCCGTCATGGATGTCCAGCCTGCGGTTGAGTTTCTCCGTCAGTTCAGAGCTGGCAGCGCCAGGTCTCTCCGGCGGCGGCTCCTCCTCGTCCGCTCCTGTCTGCGCCGGTGAGCCGGGTTTGGTGTCACGCTGCTCGGCGTCCAGTTTGCGCTGCAGCCTCCGTGCGAGCTCCTCGGATGACATTGCGGACTGATGCTCTGCCTCGCACGATCAGCTGTTTCTGAACGCTAGTCTCGAGTTTGGGAGAGAGGCGGGGCTGCAGAGCACTGAGTCTCTCAAACCCAGTGGGATTCTGACTGCTGTAAAAAGTGAACGATTAACACATTAAACGAACTTTGTGCACACTGATAAAATAAAACTTAATAATAAAATTAATAAGTAATAATGGTTCTTGTGTGGGATGTACAAAATCTGCAACGATCTTAATACATATTTACATTATAATAGGGTATAGTTATCTTTAATATAGAAAATATTTGAATGTGAATAATTGAAAAGAACATTTTGATCATATTTTAGACCTTTATTTTTTTAAAGAGACATTCAGTTTATATTTGTATAACTATGTACAAAAAAACCCATATGAAATTTAACCAATAAACACAAAAAAAGAGTTTCTCATTTTATTTATAGAACAATAATATACGTATTATATAAAACGCAAAAAAAAGGTAATTACTACAGTACAGTATATAATTAAATAAATATACATTAAATAATTATAGATTAAACAACAACAATAATAATAAATTCTAAAGTTGTGGAGAACACAGGAAAAACAAGAAGAAAAAAAAGACCACCATTTATCTGAAATAGAAAGCTTTTGTAACATTATCACTACCGTTCAAAAGTTTGGGGTCAGTACGATTTTTTTTTTCTTGGAAAGAAATGAAAGAAATTAATACTTTTGTTGAGCAAGGATGCATTAAAGTGATCATAAGGGCCAGTATAGACATTTATAATGTTGCAAAAGCTTAATATTTCAGATAAATGCTGTTTAAACTTTCTATTAATCAAATAATCCTGAAACAGTTTTTACACAACTGTTTTCAAAATTGATAATAATAATAAATGTCTCTTGAGCAGCAAATCAGCATATTAGAATGATTTCTGAAGGATCATGTGACACTGAAGACCGGAGTAATGATGCTGAAAATACAGCTTTGCCAACACAGAAATAAATTGCATTTTTGCGTTTTTGCGTTTTTGCATTTTTGCATTTTTGCATTTTTGCATTTTTGCATTTTTGCATTTTGGCATTTTTGCATTTTTGCATTTTTGCATTTTTGCATTTTTGCATTTTTGCATTTTTGCATTTTTGCATTTTTGCATTTTTGCATTTTTGCATTTTTGCATTTTTGCATTTTTGCATTTTGGCAGCCTTATCACCCTGTAGCCCAAGACTGGTTACCCACTGAAGCTAAGCAGGGCTGAGCCTGGTCAGTACCTGGATGGGAGACCTCCTGGGAAAACTAGGTTGCTGCTGGAAGAGGTGTTAGTGAGGCCAGCAGGGGGTGCTCACCCTGTGGTCTGTGTGGGTCCTAACGCCCCAGTATAGTGGCGTGGACACTATACTGTCAACAAGCACAGTCCTTCGGATGAGACGTTAAACCGAGGTCCTGACTCTCTGTGGTCATTAAGGTGTGACCTCGGCATCCTGGCCAAAATTTGCCCATTGGCCTCTGATCATCATGGCCTCCTAACAATCCCCCATATCTACTGATTGTCTTCATCACTTTGTCTCCTCTCCACCAATAAGCTGGTGTGTGGTGCACACTGGTGTTGGATGAGGAGATACCCCCTGACAATGTAAAGCGCTTTGAGTGCCTAGAAAAGCGCTATATAAATGTAATGAATTATTATTTATTATTCAAATGTATTCAAATAGAAAACAGTTATTTTAAATCGTAAAAATATTCAGTATTACAGTTTTTGCTGTATTTTGGATCAAATAAATGAAGCCTTGGTGAGCAGAAGAGACTTCTTTTCAAAACATTTCCAAAACTTTTGACCGGTAGTGTAACTATGTAATCACTGATTGTAACCCAAATTAATTACCCTATGCTCCAGGATGACATCTTTGGTGTGGCTTCTCTTGGCTCACAAACAATGATCCAGCCTGCTCAGCCCACCAAAGTAAAAGGTAATTCAGCTCACATCTTCATCCCTTAATTATTCCTTATTTATATGAATACTACAGATATTTCAGAGATAATGTCTTATTGTCCTGGACCATTTTCAGTGGACACAGCCCATGAGGGATACCATTGATGGCCTTCTGGCAAAGTACCATGGGCAGAATGGTACTCACCCAGGTGGATGCGGAGTATGTTACCCTTGTGCAGGCTGCCTCCAGGGATCCCAATAGCCTCTTACACCCCACCACGAAACAGCATATCTCACATTATGTGAAACACCTGGCCAAGATGACGAACACAAGTTCATCCCTGAACACCAGTTCAGAGAAACTCCTGGAGACCCAGCAGCTGTGGCATCACCTCACAGAAGGTAGTGAAACTGTAAGTGTTCCAGTGGTAACCCTCCCACCTGCCCCAGTGAACCCACCCAGTAATAAGCCCCTACAAAGGTATACTAGATGTATGCAGCGGAAGGCCTCACCAATCCTCGAATGCCGTTTGCTGACTTTGCTGAAACACCTTTTTTTAAACGAGAGCTACAGGCCACAAAGCAGTGTTCTGCAGAGGTAAGACAGGTAATGGAGGAGCGGAGAAAGAGAGAGGCCATGGAGCAGCATCCCACTGGTCGTCTCTGTAGGTTCTGCCACAAGCCACACAAACAAGGCCCAGAGAGTTCACACACACATATTGGGTTCCCTGGTGTGGCAGGGAAATGTGTCTATTGTCCTGCCATGTGTTTTCCCTATATCGGACAGAGAGGATGACTCACGAGATGACTTGGGAGAGTTCTGCCAGTCTTCCTTTTATGAGACTGAAAGGAGGAGATGGGCAGCAGAAAAGGGAAAGTGACTGGTTTCCTGATTTTGAATTGTAATTATTGTATCATAAAAATATAACTCTGTATCTTGTTTGTTATGGATGTCTGTCACACACTGAAACCACTGGGGTATGTTCTTGCCTTATTTGTCTTTCTGGGGGTTTTTTGTACTTTAGAATGCCATGTTGACTCAGGATTGTAAAATGTAAAAAAGTCTGCTTAATGCATAATTTTATATTTCCATTTGTTCATTAAAATACCAGAAGTATTGGCCTTGTTTACGTTATGTTTTAGTGTGCATGCTTTGTTATTTTACCTTGCTCAGATTTGTAAACACTAAATGTTAATAACTG
>NW_015506106.1:59933-80166 GCF_001515645.1 Sinocyclocheilus grahami | reverse complement strand
GTTACAAAGAGGACACGGAACTGTCTTGCTTGTGGCCAGCCAAAGTCACGTTACCTTGGTGATGGCTCCTCCATTCATTTTTTTTATCAGTCTGGGAGCGTGAAGTACTTTTACTGCTCTACAAAGGTATACCAGATGTATGCAGCGGAAGGCCTCACCAATCCTCGAATGCCGTTTGCTGACTTTGCTGAAACACCTTTTTTTAAACGAGAGCTACAGGCCACAAAGCAGTGTTCTGCAGAGGTAAGACAGGTAATGGAGGAGCGGAGAAAGAGAGAGGCCATGGAGCAGCATCCCACTGGTCGTCTCTGTAGGTTCTGCCACAAGCCACACAAACAAGGCCCAGAGAGTTCACACACACATATTGGGTTCCCTGGTGTGGCAGGGAAATGTGTCTATTGTCCTGCCATGTGTTTTCCCTATATCGGACAGAGAGGATGACTCACGAGATGACTTGGGAGAGTTCTGCCAGTCTTCCTTTTATGAGACTGAAAGGAGGAGATGGGCAGCAGAAAAGGGAAAGTGACTGGTTTCCTGATTTTGAATTGTAATTATTGTATCATAAAAATATAACTCTGTATCTTGTTTGTTATGGATGTCTGTCACACACTGAAACCACTGGGGTATGTTCTTGCCTTATTTGTCTTTCTGGGGGTTTTTTGTACTTTAGAATGCCATGTTGACTCAGGATTGTAAAATGTAAAAAAGTCTGCTTAATGCATAATTTTATATTTCCATTTGTTCATTAAAATACCAGAAGTATTGGCCTTGTTTACGTTATGTTTTAGTGTGCATGCTTTGTTATTTTACCTTGCTCAGATTTGTAAACACTAAATGTTAATAACTGTTACTATACTGTAATTTTACATACTTATTTAATTTAAAACACACATTTTTCTTGTTTTTCCTGTGTTCTCCACAACTTTAGAATTTATTATTATTGTTGTTGTTTAATCTATAATTATTTAAAGTATATTGATTTAATTATTATATATTTGGTTAGTACTGTACTGTAGTAATTACCTTTTTGTGTGTTTTATATAATGGGTATATTATTGTTCTATAAATAAAATGAAAAACTTTTCTCTTTGTTTTGGTGTTTATTGGTTAAATGTCATATGGGTTTTCTGTACGTAGTTATACAAATATAAAGTGAATGTCTCTTTAAAAATAAAGGTCTAAAATATGATCAAAATGTTCTTTTCAATTATTCACATTCAAATATTTTCTATATTAAAGATAACTATACCCTATTATAATGTAAATGTTTATAAGGATCGTTGCAGATTTTGTACATCCTACACAAGACCACCTAGCGGTGGTCACAGTTTTTAATTACAGGCGGTCTATCTATAAATTTACTCAATAAAAATAAACACAAATGAACAGTCTTAAGCTTATTTTTTGTCATTTACTAACCATCCGCATTACTGTAAAAAAACACACTGGTCAATTTTTTCATGATAGAAATTGAATAACACTACTTTTAACAACAACAACAACAACAAAAGTCAAGCATGCGAAAAAAAAGCATAGTGGCAAGGTTGCTGGCATCTGCTGGACAAAAGGAAAAATGAAAAATATTTATTTATTTATTCAATTGTTTGTCTATTTATCAATAATTCATAATTTTTCAATAATTAAAAGAGATTTTCCAAAATTCTAATTTAAAATGATTTCTGCACGTTTATTGTATAATTCTTGATGATTAGTTACAGATATGCTGCATGACTTTGCCGTGTTTAATTAGTGTACATTGAACATTCGGGCATGCAGAGACCAGAGTTGCATTGGAAAAACAACTCAAGTCAACCAAAGCAGTTTTAAGTCTATTAAAAAATAAGGCAGTGTGAAAGAAAAAAATATTTATAAGATCACTCAAACACATTCTTCTATAAATATTGAATATACGTGCCTATACACAGTATTTAAAACGGTTTAAATAATTAATTGAATGTTTTATATTAAATTCAATTTAATGCGAAGGCTGTTGAGGTCCTTTTTAGTCACGTGATGCCTGACGCACTACGCAGAAAGCGAACTCCTTATTATTATTCGACGCCACACTCTGGGTTCACAGCGATCTTTTCGAGAATAGGTAACGTTAGGAGGAAAAGATAAACGATAAGTTCAGACCATCGGGACCTACTGTCATATTTCACTTTATTAAATGAAGACCAGTCACCAGACGACAGAAAATATATAGAACTGTGATATTTAGCACTTCTGAACAAAATGACCACGCGTAAGCGAAAGTGAAAGTAACTTATAACGTTAGGCCTAATGTTAACTAAAAGCTCGTATCAGTATTTCAGTCAAACGTATTCAAAGGTTATCATATTAGTATTTTGTCAGTTGGAACAAGACTTTTAGCAGTTTATTGACCGTTTGTTTTTCACATTTCGATACATTTGTCCAGTGGTTGGCTCGACGGCAAGGCCATGGAGCCTCATAAGGTACGTAAACAGGAAGTCTTGAAGATAGCTTTTTAAAGCTTATTAAAAGGTTGTGGCTTTTAATGTTTACATTTAAGTATGCTGTGGGGATTTAATGTCCCTGATAGGAGAGAGTATAATAAGATGAGGTAGTTTTCAGTTAGATTGTCATCAAGGCGAGGAAACACAAGCATACGTTTGTGCAGTAGATCTTTTCTGCAAAGCAAAGGTGGGTTTATTTTTGCAGTACTCCCTCTGATTTTTCAAAGAAAAATAGCCGATGTGATGTGCTATTTGATGTTAACATTTACAGAAGCATGGACCATTACCACGTGTTCTGTGCTGATTCACAATCTTGAATTTGTGGTCTAGAAGCAAAAATTGTGATTCCTAATCACTTAATCACTGGCTCATCTAACTCAATTTTCCTCTATTTGATTGTTTTTAGAATTTGAGTTGTTTTATATGTTATTTGTTTTTCCTCAAAAGAGTGTACGCTTGAGATAACTGCTAAATGAGGCTATGGACACACTTGAAGAGGAAGATGATGTGGGGACGATGGAGTGTGAACGGTAAAATATTGCAGTTTTATGATGTATTACAGTTTCTTTATTTGTCTGTAGGTCTTGTGTAAGTTGTGTAATAAAAAAAAAATACAAATATAAAGTGAATGTCTCTTTAAAAATAAAGGTCTAAAATATGATCAAAATGTTCTTTTCAATTATTCACATTCAAATATTTTCTATATTAAAGATAACTATACCCTATTATAATGTAAATGTTTATAAGGATCGTTGCAGATTTTGTACATCCTACACAAGACCACCTAGCGGTGGTCACAGTTTTTAATTACAGGCGGTCTATCTATAAATTTACTCAATAAAAATAAACACAAATGAACAGTCTTAAGCTTATTTTTTGTCATTTACTCACCATCCGCATTTCTGTCCACACCTATTATTTTATACCCACATTTATTATTTTCATGCAGAATATTTAATCAGTAGTGTTAATTTTAATACACTCAATAATAAAAATGCTTTAAAAAAACACACTGGTCAATCTGCTAAATGAGGCTATGGACACACTTGAAGAGGAAGATGATGTGGGGACGATGGAGTGTGAACGGTAAAATATTGCAGTTTTATGATGTATTACAGTTTCTTTATTTGTCTGTAGGTCTTGTGTAAGTTGTGTAATAAAAAAAAAACTAAGTCATCACAGTCCATGGTCTTTTTTTCTTTTCTTTTCTTTTTTAAAAATAATTGATCATTGACTACTTTTCTGCTTCATTTGAAGATTAAGACCAGATAAAGCAACATCTCCATCACCTTCAATCACATCTCTACAAAGTGACCAGTCACTGGATCGACCGATACTGTTCAAAGATGGATTGGTGATAGAAAGGTATGCTAATTTAGAACTGGAGTGCCAAACTCCTGTCAATTTATGACCAGAATGGAAAAATGTCATGTTCTTGTTCTTTTAACCATTTTTCTCCAAACCCTTAAATATTAGGTATAAATGCACATAAATGAAAAGTGTTAGTATTAAAATGATTATTGAAAAAGCCTTCCCCCACCAAAGGTTGAGACAAGGTCAGTCAACATCTCCAGCACCTTCAGTTACGTCTCTACAAAGTGACCAGTCACTGGATCGACCAATATTGTTCAAAAATGGAGCAGAGCGTAAAAAGGGGAATGAAAGGTGTGGTACTTGCATACATTTTCTCAATATATTTCCTTGTCTTGGTTTTTTAATTTATAGTTTTTCAGGTAATTTGAATGTAAATAATTTACTATAAGTATGCAATATTCCACTTGCATTTGTGCTGTTGTACTAAATTGTACTAAATAAACATTTTAAAACAACAACAACAAAAAACACTTATCACTTGGTTTCTGCTCCACAACACTCACATACTTTTCTTTGGAACATGGAACACACAGAAAAGCTTTGAAAACAGTCAAATGTCTTAGTGTTGTTACTGTATATTAAATATTACTCTATGAATGATGCTTTAATGTTTGAAAGCAAATATGTTATTAAAGTTACCGATGCAAATTTCATTTTCATGCAGCAAATTACATGAATTAGAAGTTATTTGTTTTCGTTAGGGTTATTTGTTTTTGAACGTAAGAACACACTCCCTTTTTTCCTTCATTGTTTCAAAGGTCGAGACCAGATAAAGGAACGTCTCCAGCGCCCTCTTGTACATCTCTACAAAGTGACCAGTCACTGGATCGACCAATATTGTTCAAAGATGGAGCAGAGTGTAAAAAGGGGAATAAAAGGTGTGGTACTTGCATACATTTTCTCAATATATTTCCTTGTCTTGGTTTTGTAATTTATAGTTTTTCAGGTAATTTACATTTAAATAATTTACTATAAGAATGCAATATTCCACTTGCATTTGTGCTGTTGTACTAAATTGTACTAAATAAACATTTTAAAACAACAACAACCACAACAAAAAACACTTATCACTTGGTTTCTGCTCCACAACACTCACATACTTTTCTTTGGAACATGGAACACACAGAAAAGCTTTGAAAACAGTCAAATGTCTTGTTGTTACTGTATATTAAATATTACTCTATGAATTATGCTTTAATGTTTGAAAGCAAATATGTTATTAAAGTTACCGATGCAAATTTCATTTTCATGCAGCAAATGACATGAATTATAAGTTATTTGTTTTCGTTAGGGTTATTTGTTTTGGAACGTAAGAACACACTCACTTTTTTCTTCATTGTTTCAAAGGTCGAGACCAGATAAAGGAACGTCTCCAGCGCCCTCTTGTACATCTCTACAAAGTGACCAGTCACTGGATCGACCGATACTGTTCAAAAATGGAACTCAGAGCAATGAAAGGTATATAAGGAATAAGAGTTTGGGTCCTTATTATGCATGTACTGGTTTACCCAGCAGATTTTCCTGGTGTGCTAATTTGATGGACAAATGCTATTTACTTACCCTGGTGTTGTTCTAATGCAGTATTCTTGACTTTTTCTCACCACAAAAGGAGAAATTTAAAAAACAAAATGCTCACAATCTATGTAATGGCAGTGAACAGTGACCACATTCAAGGTTCAAAAAGGATGCAAAAGTATCACAGAATGATCCCATACAACTAGCGCTATATTTGGCAGGTGGTTCTGAATATATACAATAATGAAACTCAAATTGAATTGCAACTTATTTTTAGTGAATATCTTGACTTTAGAAGTTGGTCTGCTTTGCACGACTTGCTTTCATGACACTGTATAAACACAGCAGTTCACTCTGGTGAACAGGAAAACCATACAAGTGCGCCATTATGAGGAATCAAGATTGCTCAAAACACTACAAAAAAAACAATGACCACATCATCTTTTGTTCTCACTGAATCTTAATATTTAAAAATGCATTGTTTTTTGATTGAATCAGAATCAACCTTTAAAACTCATATTGATCATAAAGGGGTCATGAACTGAGAAAACAAATTTCCCTTGATCTTTTGACAAATAACAGGTCAATGTACTATAAAAACATCCTGCAAGTTTCAGAACTCAAAACTTTCTTGTTAGTTTAAAAACAGCTTTTATTGAAACCAAGCTCAGAAAACGACTCGTTTTGGAATGTGCCACTTTATGACATAATAGTGTGGCTAAGCACCGCCTCCGCAGGAGAAGATCAACGCCTGCTTCTACATCACTGACTCTTTAGCCCCGCCCACTGATATACACTTGTAGTAGGAGGAAATACTAGAGAGACACAAACACAGGATTACTCCATCAACAGAGCCATACAGATGACATTACAAGATTGCAAGACACTGTGTAGTGTAAATTGTGAAAGATAGTCTTGCACCACTCGCGTCCGGTGTAAACATGGGGGGAAATGAGCAAAGAGCTCCAGATCGCATCAGTGAAACACCGTTTGTTTGTTTGCTTTACTTTGCTACGGATTAATTTTTAAACAAGACAGTATGATGCAGGCTTTTCAGAGAGACTGAAAGAAAACGATACAGCGCTGAGACTGACTAGAGTGGATCCAACAGTAATGCCACAACACATAAATGTGCTTTTACCACTATTGCATTGTTTGTTCCAGACTGTTTGATATATATTGAGTATTTATAAGTTTTTAACCCAAATGACCCATGTTATTTTCAGAGTATGTCACAGCAGCGTCCATCTGTTATTTTAATAAGCGAAACTGTTAGCCAATCATAGCAGTGTGTGTTTACTTGCTCCTCTTGAATCTTGAACGTTCTGCTGAGAGGCTCGAAAACAGGATAGAAAATAGCCTATTCTAAATTACGATGTTTTTTTAAAAGTAAAATCACACTAACATTATAATTGAACCTCACAGAACATTATAAAATAATAAAAAATGCAGTTCATGACCCCTTTTAAATAAGAGTAGCATAAGTAAATTAAATAAGACAATTTTATAGAGTCTGTACTAAGTTTCCATGTCTGTCATGCACAGTGTTAAGCACCAGTTCTTTCTTCCCTTCAAAGGTTGAGACAAAGTCAAACAGCATCTCCAGCCCCTTCATGCACGTCTCTAGAAAGTGACCAGTCACTAGATCGTCCGATACTGTTCAAAGATGGAGCAGAGAGTTTTCTTAGCAATAAAAGGTGTGAGCACTTATAATTTCTGGTGGGATGCTTACAAGTTTGGGTATAAATACACTCATAGAAAGGGATTGCATAGTAAAACAAATGGACCATGTTATTGGAACTAGGGTAAGGTTCTTCTGATTATATGCGGTTTGCATGCCTCTTATCTTGTACAGTATTTTAACATCAGGGTCACACTAGTTTGGGGACCAGGTCTCACTATTAACTAATTATTAACTATGACTTTTGCCTTAATAAACATTTAATTAGCTGCTTATTAATAGTTGGTAAGGTAGTTGTTAAGTTTAGGTATGAGATTGGATTAAGGGATCTAAAATATGGTCATGCAGAATAATGCATGAATATGTGCTTTATAAGTGCTAATAAACAGCCAATATGCTAGTGATATGCATGCTAACAAGCAACTAGTTCATAGTGTGAATTGATCCCTAAAGTGTTACCAACATCAGTTCTTTCTTTCTCCCAAAGAATGAGAGCAGATAAAATAACATCTCCAGCACCTTCTTCTACATCTCTGCAAAGTGACCAGTCACTGGATCGACCGATACTGTTTAACGATGGAGCTCTGGGGAATGAAAGGTATGAGCATTCAAAATTTCTGTTGGGATGCACGCGTTACAAGTTTTGGTATAAATGTACTGATAAAAACTAGGAACTTGGAGAAGTCATTATATGCATTACAGGTGTTACGGATTGTAGTTGAGTGTAGTTCAGTGATCCGTCTGGACCCAGACCCACAGTTCAGCACACATATATGCATATATAAATGTGGATTAAGTGCAAAGTATAATGATCATAGAGTTCAATTCTATCATTGGCATGTTTTTAAATCTTGACAAATAAAATATTGAAGCGCTTTAAAAACTTGTTATGCACAAAAATAGCCGAAAGAGAACTCAATTCAGTATTCGTGCACTGTTACAGATAGTGTTTCAGTTAGCATGCAAACATGGAATTGAGTTATCTTTTGCATCTCCTTGTGCTTGAATGGAAATTTTTTTTAAATACTCGTCTTGGCAAGAACTCTCATAAACAGAGACAGTTATGTCTTAAATGACCGTACATAGTTGAGAAAGAAATCAGATGTGTATGATATTGGATATATTGGATCTGTGCCTTAGGTCTTAAAGTGATGGCAGCCTGTGAATACCTGCTGCTGTCTATGTCATTAATGCAAATAAAATACAATCTATTTTATTTCGATAGTGAACACTATGCAGTTATTTCACATTTGATTATCCCATTTTTGTACCTGTACTACTGATAGACTTTACTGATCTTTAACCTTGTTCTATTGTATTTATCTATGCTTGTATTTTTTTTAAAGACTTCTAAGTAATAAATAGAAGGCAATGTTATTTTTGTTGGAATTTAAAAAAAAAAAATTGTTTTTGCTGATCTGAAAAATGACCTCAAAGATCATAATATAATTCATGAGTTTTGTGATCTTTTGCACCCCTAATATGCACATTGTGTGCCTCTTATCTTGCACAGTATTTAAGCATCAGTTCTTTCTTTCCCCCAAAGGCTAAGACCAGATGAAGCAAGATCTCCAGCACCGTCTTCTACATCTCTAAAAAGTGACCAGTCACTAGATAGGCCAATACTATTTAAAGATGGTACACAGATTATAAGGAGGAGTAAAAGGTATAATTTACACTCATGTCCTTTGACATATTTTTTGGGTCTGAGTAAATTAGTACATTTTGTCTTATTTGACAACTTTATCAGTCTGTTTTCTAAAAACTGGTCAGAAAGGTCTGAACCATTTCAAAAGCACCACTGCAAGTGTTAATATTCAGTACTTAACATGAACACAAAATTAGACAGCCAGACACCTTGCAGTGAAACTCAAATTTTGAATAATTTTAGAGGCAAATTTAATTCTGTTCAAAAAGTAAACGGAGAGTATAAAGTATGAAACACTTTTTTTTAAAGGGGTCATATGATGCGATTTAAATTTTTCCTTTCTCTTTGGAGTGTTACAAGCTATTGGTGCATAAAGAAGATCTGTAAAGTTGCAAAGACTAAAGTCTCAAATCCAAAGAGATATTCTTTATAAAAGTTAAGAGTCAACCACGCCTACCTAAAACAGCTCGTTCCAACACGCCCCCACATATCTACGTCACGATGTGCGAAGATTTGCATAACGTCGCCCAAATGTTCACGCAAAGAAAGAAGGCGTAACTTTTATTCTCACTGTAGTATTGTTGTTGCCGCGGCCATGTCGTGAAGGCGCTGTGTGTTTCGTTGTGAAAGCGAAACTACTTTGTTTGGTCTTCCAAAAGAGGATGATATTCGTCATGCCTGGAGCTGATCCGTGCTGGTCGCTGAGGAAATACTACAACTTTGCGCTGTGGATCACTGGATCGGCTTTCACCGTGGACGAAGCGGAGTCCAGCCCGGGGTCATCATATGTGGTTGCCGCAAGCCCACCCGCCGCTCCTTCGTCGAATCCGCCTCTCACTTCAGTATAAGTCATTATAATCAGTAATTATGTCCCCACTGGATGCAACAAATGCCTCATCTATAATGGGTTTTAATGTTTTTGTCTTGTTGCTCCGGCCTGACGGCATCACAGTATGGTGAGGGGTGTATCATTTCCGTCACACGCTTGAGGTATTCGGCCAATCACTGGATAGCTGGCCAATCAGAGCACACCTCGCTTTTCAGAACGATGAGCTTTGTAAAAATCGATGCGTTTCAGAAAGGCGGGGCATAGAGGAGAAACAATAATGTACAGTATGTGGAAAATGTGTTTTTTGAACCTTAAACCGCATAAACACATTTCACTACACCAAATACATAAAATAATGTTCTTTTTAGCAGCATCATATGACCCCTTTAAAATCCTTTTTAAGGAAGCGTTTTCTTCTAATATCAACAAATGTGTTCTTGTATCAAAGGCTGAGACCAAATAAAGCAACATCTCCTGCACCGTCCAGCACATCTCTGAGAAGTGACCAGTCACTGGATCGACCGATACTGTTCAAAGATGAAGCACCAAGTATGAGGTAGGTTACAGAGTAATAAATATTTAAAACACACACGCACACATATACAGGGCCTAGAACTAACTTTTTGCCACACCTGCCAATGGCTGGTGACATGATCAAATTTACCGGCCAAAATAGTTTTTTACCGGCCATGAAACTCTTTTTGCAAGAACAGGCAGTTATTACTACTACAATGACTAAACATATTTACAATATTTTTAATTTGTCCTGCTGGTGCATTTCCCCTCAATTTTACCTATTAATGATAGCCATTCAACATTACAGTAAAATTGAAAGATTTTTTAACATTTAATAGGCTCTGAAATATATAACAACTTTTAATTTAAGTGATTTTAAAACAATCTTCACATAAACTATATTATATATGCATAAACTATACATATTAATCTTTATTCAAGCTATAAAAGTTAATCAGCGACTAGAACAGTCCAAGGATTTCTCTTTTTCTTTTGTTCTTTGATATACACCAATGACAGACTTCAGCAGGCTTCACTTTAAAATCAGCTCTGTCTCTTTAAAACCTGATGCATATGACGCGGATCTGACACATCCGATTTTCTCCCAACTCTTTACAGTCATTTAAGACTTTATAACTCACTTAAGACTACGTTTACAAAGTAACTTGCCAAAACCGCGCATTTTGACATAATTGTGTGTGCTTTCGTCCGTTGACACGTTACTGGTGCTCTGTCTGAAGCGGCTCAGCATCTGTGTAACAGCCGAATGCGCAACCTTTCAAACTATACTTCACTGCACTGTTTAGGCGGCGTAACCCCAGGTATGTGTCGCCACATTCTCGGGTTATGAAGAATAAAGAAGGGAAAAGTTAATCTTCCGAAATGAAGCAGCAAAATCTTCTCAGGTAAAATTATTAAAACCGTGTCTAGGGACAAGCTGGCCATCACACTGCTCTGACCTTATCAGATCTGTCATTAAGTCTACCTTATGACAGAACAGCTAATCACTATGATCTTGTCTTCGGAAAATATTATTTTATTCGCTTTTGTCAGAAACAGCGAATCTCTTTAAAAACTGGCTGTTGTTTTCACTTCATTGCGTTGTTACAATTCGTAAAAGTTGTACACGCCAACTGGCGACTGACACTGTTACATATACTCACCAACGCCGATTTTTACTCGCATTTGGCGCTTGGCGAGTGTTCATTTTAGGTCCACACACACACACACACACACACACATATATATATATTTACTTGTTTGAATGTTTCTTTCTTTACCTGCTCTGTAAAAGTAAACTTTTCTTCTTTTCAAAGGCTGAAATCAAAAGGCACAACATCTCCAGCCCCTTCATGCACATCTCTGAAAAGTGACCAGTCACTGGATCGACCGATATTCTTCAAAGCAAGGTTATTTTCGTAAAACGAAAACGAAAACTAAGATGAAAACGATCGATCGAAAAACATTTTTGTAAACTGAAATAAAAATAAAAATTTAAAAATAAATGAAAAACAAAAACTAACTAACAACAGTTATTTAAAAACGAACTGAAATAAAATAATAATTATTACAAATTTAATAATCGTTTTCGTAATCATTACGTTCTCACCACACGGCGGAAAAATATATGAGCTGTGTGGCGGTTTAGGGAAATACCTGTAAATGGTGCATCATGCACGTGAGGTTATCTGATGGAGAGACACAAAGCAGATTAAAGTCCTGCACGTGTTCTGTTTGGTAAACCCGCACCAGCAGTACTTAACAGAACACTCGACCCGTTATCCGACAGCAGCACTAATTTAATTCTGTACCTGACCCGTTTGACTGACCGCGACCCGAACCGCATTTACATTAAATCTACTACATCAGGTAGGCAAAATTATTTATTTTCTCATGTGACACAAGAAATCAAACCAACATTAGGGATTCTAAGTAGGTGCTTTGAAGAAAAATAGACAAGCAGCACAACATGGTAGGCTAATTAACAGAAAAAAAGATGAGAATGCGCATCCTTTCTGTAAACAATACAAAACTTTTGCCTTCATCTTGTGAACAATCTGCCAGGCTATTTTTAACAAATGTGCATAAACCACATGCTTATAATTCTTCATAAATAAAAAAGAACATTTAAATATGCCTTTACTGTTTAATGTGATTGTCTCTCCTTAAACTCTGCAGTACACATGACCGTTGGTCCTAGAAGCATTAAAAATTAAATTTATAAAATAAAATAATTTAGGCTACAGAAATCGAGCAAAGAGTGCTCCCTAAGCTGTCATTCACTTCAGCTGCAGCACGAATGGCTATAATGCGCAACTCTGCAAATCGAATTGTAAATAGAAATCTTTGATGGTCTTCAGACTGCAGAGCATGAACACGAATAAGCACGGGACCGTTTCAAGGCAGCTGCCTATCAGCGGGTATCGAATTGAGTCTAAATATTGGCTATCAGACCTGCAGTCCGCCCGTGCTTATTGATTCCCCGACCCGCAACGCAAACCCGTTTATATATTACTCAAATATTAGCGGTTAAATACAACCCGTGGGGAGCCACGTGCAGGACTCTGGTTTAAAGTGCACTGCGAAAGGTATGATCAGGAATAAGTGACGATCGATGCATTAGAGGTTGCATCACTGTAATGGGCTCATCTCTGCATTGCTGTTTTCATCCTGGCCTGCAGGGGTCACTCTCCTTGAGCCCTTTATGTCATGTTCCCTCCAGAACTGCAGATGGCGCTTGTATTATGAACTCTAGTCTCTCCGCTCCTCCAGATAGCGCCATCGCCCACGTACCATGTTCAGTATCCTGCTCATCAGCTTTGATTGCCCACACCTTTGACCCTTTATAAGTCTGTTGGTTCCCTGCTATTGTGTTCAGTCTTGAGCCTATTCTTCCTGTGTGTCCAGTTGCCAGTCCTCAAGTTAGAGTTGATTGTTCTTGTATTTTTTGGACCCTTTTTTTAATCAAAGAACTTTGCTGCCGTAACATGGGTGCAGCAGGCGCAATGATATTACGCAGCACCTGAAAATAGTCCCCAGCACGCTCCCTGTGCAAGCAGGTGGTCATGTTGGTTATGTTGACAGAAGTTAGCCTATTTTCAGGCGCTGCGTAATATCATTGCGCCTGCTGCACCCATGGTACGGCAGCAAAGTTCTTTGATGATTATGTCGGAATGAGAGTATAGTTCCTAGCCATATCGGCCTTGAAAATCGCAAATTTTCATTTTCCGTCGGTCTTAGTACATGATGTAACTACAGAAGAGTAAAGTTTTAAATAGGAAAAATATCGAAACTCTTTGTTCATTTTTGAGCGAGATGCTAACGGTCTAATCGGATTCAATGATCTATGCTAAGCTACAGCTAAAAGTGCTTCGGCCAGACCCGGAGATCGGCTGAATGGATTCGAAAACGGTAAAACTCAACTGTTGGGAACTCTAGGGAAGTTGGAAAATTAGCCTATTTTCAAAATTAGTGGAGTGTTCCTTTTAAAAGTACTGCTATATGAACAAATGTGCAATAACATTTGGTTTGCAAACACTTTATATAATAAAGTAAGGTGTTTTATAATACATAAATATATAATACAATAAGGTGCTTTTTTACAGCAGTATTCCTTTTACATAGTAGCAGTTACAAGACATTTTAAATCTCAACGTATAACATTAATGTAATCAAATTAAATATAAAACAAGCTATTTGCCACTGCCAGGTCATTAACGTTTTTATAGAAAATATTTTATAATTTGTTATAGAAAAACAAGTTATGCTCAGAGTCTCGATCATAACATGATAACAAGCACCTTAGAGACCTGCACTATCGTGGGACCCAATGCAGCAGAGTGTGGCGCGGGACAACACTTGATGGGCGAGTGCGGGTGCGGGCGGGTAGAGACTCATGTGTGCGGGATGCGGGAGAATAAGGGTGTACTCACACTAGGCAATCTTAACCATGCCCGAGCGCGTTTGACCCCCGAAGCATGGTTCGTTTGACTCGTGTGATCGCTCCATGCGTTCGTTTAGACGTTCCTGGATCAGTTGGAAGAGGTGGGCTAGAGCACGGTTCGCATGTAGTGTGAGCGGAACCCTAACCGCGCCGGAGCGCAGATCTTTTGATATGTGTACAACATAATTGCGTGAACATTTCTGAGTGGCAAAAGCAATAGATCTGTAAAGCAATATATTGTGAGAGGGCCGTGTGTTACCACGTCCCAAACGACTCAAAAAAACGACTATAATAACCTTGGTTCAAAGATGAAACACCAAGCTTCCTGACTAAAGAAAGGTATTTAAAGGGGTCATATGATGTTCCTAAAAAGAACATTATTTTGTGTATTTGGTGTAATGAAATGTGTTTATGCGGTTTAAGGTAAAAAAACAACAACATTATTTTCCACATACTGTACATTATTGTTTCTTCTCTATGCCCCGCCTTTCTGAAACGTGTTGATCTTTACAAAGCTCATCGGTCTGAAAAGCGACGTATGCTCTGATTGGCCAGCTATCTAGTTTGTTTTTGATTGGCCGAGACATTGCCGTGTACCGGCCGGAGCGACGAGACAAAACATTAAAACCCATTATAAACGAGGCATTTATTGCATCCAGTGGGGACATAATTACTGATTATAATGACTTATACTGTCTTTTTACGCGTTGCGTAAACATAAAACCATGTCTGCATTTGTGATCGGAGAAATGACAAACAACAAGCGTTACTCTACACTGCTCAAAACTCATTTGAATCATCAGTGGCAAATCCTTTAAAAATTAAAACGTACTTACAGTCTATGAGTCAGAACAGCCGGCATTGTAGTCTACTCTACCAGGATCAGGAAACAGTCCTCCATAAAATGCACTGCACACATCTGAATATTTGGGTTGAACTGTTCTGGAACAGTGTTGTAAATACAACTTAACCACTGATTTCTAGTCGTGTCCTCTTTTGGAAGGCCAAACAAAGTAGTTTAACTTTTTACAGTGAAACACACAGCGTCACACACGGCGGGCTAGAGTGAGTGGCGGCCGGCTTGAGTGGGTGAGGTGGGCGTAGTCGTGTCCTCTTTTGGAAGGCCAAACAAAGTAGTTTAACTTTTTACAGTGAAACACACAGCGTCACACACGGCGGGCTAGAGTGAGTGGCGGCCGGCTTGAGTGGGTGAGGTGGGCGGGCTTGAGTGAGGAATGGCCGGCGGGCTTGAGAACGGCGCGGCTGGTGGATTCGACGAAGGAGCGGCCGGTGGGCTTGCGGCAACCACATGTGACGACCCCGGGCTGGACTCCACTTCGTCCATGGTGAAAGCCGATCCGGCGATCCACAGCGCAAAGTTGCTGTATTTCCTCAGCGACCAGCACGGATCAGCTCTAGGCATGACGAAGCGGATATAGTCCTCTTTTGGAAAGCCAAACAAAGTAGTTTCGCTTTCACAACGAAACACACAGCGTCTCCACAACATGGCAGCAGCGGCAACAGCGAGAATAAAAGTTACGCCTTCTTTCTTTGCGTGAACATTTGGGCGGCGTTATGCAAATCTTCCCACACAGTGACGTAGATATGTGGGGGCGTGTTAGAACGAGCTGTTTTAGGTAGGCGTGGTTGACTCTTAAATTTTATAAAGAATATCTCTTTGGATTTGAGACTTTAGTCTTTGCAACTTTACAGATCTTCTTTATGCACCAAGAGCTTGTAACACTCCAAAGAGAAAGGAAAAATTTAAATCGCATCATAGGACCCCTTTAAATGTAAACAATTATAATTAGACAAAAAGTTTTAACAGTTTTTCCTCTGTTTTCGAAATGACTGGTAATTTGTTTCTTACCACATAAAGTGTTATATGCACACACACAAAAATCCCTTATCTTTGTTCTCAAAATAGTCTCATGTTTTTTGATTAATTGGCCAGGGTGGTAGATGCATTTGGCAAGTTCTTAACCAATTAACTGCCGTCATTAACCTTCCATAAATAAACATGATAAAATGCATGATCAGACAGACATGACAAAGACCAATTTTTTTTAAAGAATTTGCTGGCTAAATTTTAAAAACACTGATGAATGATTCAAAATGCTTACCATAATTTAGGAGAAAAAAAAAGAACTTGGTTTAAACCTTGCATGTATATGTTTATTTTACTAGTTATCTTTGTATGGTACATACAAATATGTAGCATAAATAGTTAATTATCAGTAAAGCAAAATTTGACACATACATTGTTCAATTAAGAAACAGAACCTGTTTCTCCAGACTCACGCTTGTCAGTTGTCCATGATTTCTGTTTTCTTTTTAGTTAATCTGCAGTCTGTGCTTTCCCAATGTCCAGGTCACTATAGTGCTGAATACAGACTTTAAATGGAAAGTGATATAGGCTAAATAGTTATGAAGCACAATAATGAAGCATAACATACTACTTTTACTCATTTTGCTAGAGGAAATTGTTCTGCATTGTTTATTATTTTTAATTAATGTGTAAATGTTAATTAACTGATTTCATTACTCAAACAAATAATTGAAATCAATTAATCTGTTAATTGTCTTCATCCCTAGTATACCGAGCACTTGCTGTCTTTTTAGCGTAACCTTTTAAACTTATGATTAGTCAGGTAGGGTAAGGATAGTCAAATCTAGCCTAAACCATAAAGTACTCACCTGCCAATAGGTTGAAGTTTATCAGGAATGTTGTAGAAGACTCCCTTGTGGTTGTTCTTGTCTGAGGCATAGTCTGTATTTATAAGTAAAGCAATTGTAACAATAGAAATGCTTATTTTATTGTTTACAATGCAAAGTAGGTAATGTAAAATAAAACATTTGCGGTATGTTGCACATGTTAAGATCACACCTTTTGCTCAATCTATCCTGTTCTACATCATAATAATTTACAATATTGCTGGTACTACACAAGCAAATATCATTTAAACATCTTTACATGGCATTTCCTTAAATCAAGCAAATGACATTTAACCCTCAAACATCCTCCGTATAGCAGCCCTGGACAAATTTGGACACGAAGGTCTCAGGTGTGATCCTAATCACACTAATTTGGGGACCAGTTCTCACTATTAACTAATTATTAACTATGACTTTTGCCTTAATACACATCTGATTAGCTGCTTATTAATAGTTGGTAAGGTAGTTAAGTTTAGGTATGAGGTTGGATTAAGGGATCTAAAATATGGTCATGCAGAATAAGACATGAATATGTGCTTTATAAGTGCTAATAAACAGACAATATGCTAGTAATATGCATGCTAACAAGCAACTAGTTCATAGTGAGAATTGATTCCTAAAGTGTTACCAACATCAGTTCTTTCTTTCTCCCAAAGAATGAGACCAGATAAAATAACATCTCCAGCACCTTCTTCTACATCTCTGCAAAGTGACCAGTCACTGGATCGACCGATACTGTTTAACGATGGAGCTCTGGGGAATGAAAGGTATGAGCATTGAAAATTTCTGTTGGGATGCACAAGTTTTGGTATAAATTCAGTATTCGCACTCTGTGACTGTTTCATTTAGCATGTGAACACGGAATAGAGTTTTCTTTTGCATCTGATTGTGCTTGAATGGACGCAAACAAAGCAAATTTGTTTTAAAATACCCGTCTTGGCAAGAATTCTCAGAAACAGAGTAAGATATGTCTTAAATGACTACACAGTTGAGAAAGAAATCAGATGTATGTGATATTGGATATATTGGATCTGTGCCTTAGGTCTTAAAGTAATGGCAGCCTGTGAATACCTGCTGCTGTCTAAGTAATAAATAGAAAGCAAAGTTATATTTGTCGATTTTTTTTTCTTTTTTTTTTTTGCTAATCCAAAAAATTATCTGATGTGATCTGAACCATGAGTTTTGTGATCTTTTGCACCCTTAATATGCACTTTGCGTGCCTCTTATCTTGCACAGTATTTTAGCATCAGTTTTTTCTTTCCCCCAAAGGCAAAGACCAGATGAAGCCACATCTCCAGCACCATCTAAATCTCTAACAAGTGACAAGTCACTGGATCGGCCAATACTATTTAAAGATGGTACACAGAGTATAAGAAGGAGTAAAAGGTATAATTTACACTCATGTCCTTTGACTAAAAAATAAAACAAATTTTTTTTGAGTCTGAGTAAATTAGCAACTTTTTAGATAATCAACATGTTTCATAAAATTGAATGCAAAATGTATCAAAAGTTAATCAATTTTTTCTTACTTGACAACTTTATCAGTCTGTTTCCTAAAAACTGGTCGGAAAGGTCTGAACCATTTCAAAAGCACCACTGCAAGTGTTAATATTCAGTACTTAACATGAACACAACAATTACACAGCCAGACACCGTGCAGTGAAACTCAAATTTGGAATAATTTTAGAGGCTAATTTAATTCTGTTGAAAAATTAAACGAAGAGTATAAGGTATGAAAACCTTTTTTTTATATCCTTTTTAAAGAAGAGTTTTCTTCTAATATTAACAAATGTGTTCTTGTATCAAAGGCTGAGACCAAATAAAGCAACATCTTCTGCACCGTCCAGCACATCTCTGAGAAGTGACCAGTCACTGGATCGACCGATACTGTTCAAAGATGAAGCACCAAGTACAAGGTAGGTTACAGAGTTATACATATTTAAAACACACACACACACACACACACACACTTATACAGGGGCGCATTAATGCACGGGCCTCAAGGGGCTGAAGCCCAGGGGCCTACACTGGAAAGGGGGCCCACTGGCTGCAGGGAAATTATATTTTTTAAATAATTGTTTATATGGGAGTTGGCAGCAGTGACAACAGCGTTCTGTAAACAAACTCACACACTCATTTTTAGCGATGCCCTAGTTGTAGTAGCCTATATAGTGAATGGCTTGGTTTAGGTTCCCCCACACAGTTTGTATAGTTGGTATGTTCCACGTGTTCCATCGATATACTGTTAGCGGAATGTACAATGCATTCGCTAGTAAATAACCGCAGCACGAGATTATCTTTATGTCAACATGCAGATTAACAGAAACACAACTCTGCTGTGTGAAAGGAACTGGACTGGACAACGTTCTGTAACTTCATACAGCAGGGGCTGTACGTTAACTTTTTTTTGCACATAGCACTGGTGCTACAGAGGTTGAAAGTTTTGTAGCACAGGCCAAACAGTTGTAGCACAAGTTAGGGGTGGGCGATATGGCAAAAATATCATATCACCATTTTATTCAGGAATATCACAATTCACGATTTTATCACGATTCTTTGTCATGTTGGTTTTACATTTTGTAATTTGCCTGAGCAGTACAGCCAAACTAATTTCCCTATTGTAAAAAAAAAAGCTTTCAAGTTAACAAAATATAAAATAAAAAAGAATGGCAGACATTTAGGCCAAAGTGGGTGAAGATAAAAATCTGTCATTATTTTATCTTTCTTATTAGAAAATAAGAACAAAGATATACATTACAAATACACATCATTTACAAATAAAACAAACTTTATTTTTCAAGTACAATATTTAGCAGTAACATTTAAGAAATTGAATGAACAAATAGTAAAATAAAACACTATATACACTACAGTATATACATCAATTATAATTTTTTAAAGCAATTGTATTAAAGTTCATCAGTCATGAGCAGTGAGTGATATCTTTTTGTTGTTTTATTATTGGTATTTAGCCTTCATACAAACAAGAAATGTGAAATCACTGTCAAATAAATCTCAGACTCTCCTTATTAATATTAATAATTTTTACTTCAAACTATAGGCTAACATACCAGTCAAAAGTTTTTGAACAGTAAGATTTTTAATGTTTTTTAAAGAATTCTCTTCTGCTCACCAAGCCTGCATTTATTTGATTCAAAATACAGCAAAAACAGTAACATTTTGAAATATTTTTACTATTTAAAATAACTGCTTTCTATTTGATTATTCCTGTGATTTCAAAGCAGAGCTTTAGCATCATTACTCCAGTCACATGATCCTTCAGAAATCATTCTAATATTCTGATTTGCTGCTAAAAAAACATTTATTATGATGTTGAAAACAGCTGAGTAGATTTTTTCAGGTTTCTTTGATGAATAGAAAGTTCAGAAGAACAGCATTTATCGGAAATAGAAATCTTTTGTAACATTATAAATGTCTTTATCATCACTTTTGATCAATTTAAAACATCCTTGCTAAATGAAAGTAATAATTTCTATAATATAAATTTTAAAAAGAGCTTTTGAATGGAATAGTG
>NW_015506106.1:32629-59796 GCF_001515645.1 Sinocyclocheilus grahami | reverse complement strand
TACTGCTTTTGGTGCATTTTGGATCAAATAAATGCAGGCTTGGTGAGCAGAAGAGAATTCTTTAAGAAACATTAAAAATCTTGCAGTTCAAAAACCTTTGACTGGTAGTGTAGGCTGATTATTCTTATAGATTGAAACGTACATTAGCCAGGATAACGAGTATGAAACATGCTCTGAGTCATAATGACTTTGAAACCAGAATAATGTAGAATGTATATTTGCTGCCCAGTAGTAAAATAAGAAATTGGGAAGGGCAAGCCGTCCTCAAGCTTTGGTTTCTGACGTATTTCTCTACGAATTCTGGCTTGTCCTTTATTCCAAATAAAAGATGAGATGTGTTGATTTAGAGTATTAAAGAAAGATTTGGGTATAAAGATTGGGACACATTGAAATAAATATAGAAATCTAGGTAAAACGTTCATCTTTACTGAATTCACACGTCCAGCCAATGAAAGGGGTAGAGCCGACCAGTGAGTAAAATCTTTCTGGACTCGTTGGAGGAGCGTGGTAAAATTAGCCTTGAATAGATCTAAACACTTACGTGTAATTGTTACTCCTAAATATTTAAAACTATGGGAAGCAACTTTAAACATTGAAGTACTCATTGGTAAATCAGAAATTGGAAAATTTATTGGATATAACTCACTTTTATTTATATTCAATTTATAGCCGGAGAAGAGGCTAAAAGAGTTTTTAATTCTCAGAGCTTCGGGCAAAGAAACAACCGGATCAGAGATATAGAGCAACACATCATCGGCGTATAATGAGATTTTATGAACAGCGTCAGCTCTCGTAATTCCCTGTATAGCCTGCTCGATACGAATGGCAATTGCCAGTGGTTCAATTACCAGTGCAAAAAGCAAAGGTGAAAGTGGGCAACCTTGTCTAGTGCCACATTTTAACAGGAAAATTAGAGGAGGATACACCATTGGCCCGAACGGAGCATACTGGGGAGGAATACAAAAGTTTTATCCAGGATATGAACGTATTGCCAAAACCGAATTTCTGTAGCACATAGAATAGGTAATCCCATTCCACCCGATCAAAGGCTTTCTCTGCTTCAAACAGTAGAAGAGCCTCTGATGGGTGAGAATTAGAGGAATAATATTATGAATATTCTAATATTATGAAACCGTAATCTGTTTTTAATAAAACCAGTTTGGTCGCTATGTATGACAGAGATATAGAGCAACACATCATCGGCGTATAATGAGATTTTATGAACAGCGTCAGCTCTCGTAATTCCCTGTATAGCCTGCTCGATACGAATGGCAATTGCCAGTGGTTCAATTACCAGTGCAAAAAGCAAAGGTGAAAGTGGGCAACCTTGTCTAGTGCCACATTTTAACAGGAAAATTAGAGGAGGATACACCATTGGCCCGAACGGAGCATACTGGGGAGGAATACAAAAGTTTTATCCAGGATATGAACGTATTGCCAAAACCGAATTTCTGTAGCACATAGAAAAGGTAGTCCCATTCCACCCGATCAAAGGCTTTCTCTGCGTCAAGCAGTAGAAGAGCCTCTGATGGGTGAGAATTAGAGGAATAAATTATATTAAATGCTCTTCTAATATTATGAAACAGTAATCTGTTTTTAATAAAACCAGTTTGGTCGCTATGTATGATTGTCGGTAAAACTGATTCTATATCTTTATCTTTATCTTATATATTAGATATCTTTACATCTACGTTCAAAAGACTGATTGGCCTGTACGAACCACATTCGTGTGGGTCTTTGTCTTTTTTCAAAATCAAAGAAATACAAGACTGACCCTCCTTTGGAGGCAGACAGCCATTATTAAGGGAGTCCAATAACATGTTTAGGAGCGGCATTTTAAATGTTTGAGAAAACCTCTTGGTCTTTCTCCATCCGGGCCAGGGGTCCTGCCATTCTGCATACTCTCAATTGCTTGCACTATCTCCTCTGCGGAAAAAGGTAATTCTAGCTCTTCTCTCAGAGGTCTGTAAGGAATTTCCGAAAGTCTGTTCTTTGTCGTGAGGTGGGGGGAAAAGTCAATCCGAAGAGCTTGTGATCACTATCACATGTTTCCATGTGACGGTCACGCTGTGCATCTCTTTTGACCATTATTCTTGATAACTTGCCCCAAAATTGACAATCTCCTTGGAATTGTCAATAAGTGTTCTTTTGTGTTAATGTTGAAAACTGTTCTGTGAAAGAGTGGTTTAGGCTTGCTTCAGACCGGCTAGGGTCTGATTTATGACATCCTGTTGTCTTGGGCCTCTTGTGGAAATTTTGTGCTCCTAATGTTTCAACCATGTTTGACCAAATCTTAGATTGTATGATTCGGTCTGATATCCTACATATGACCCCCAGACTGAGCCTTACCTAAGCTAGTGTTCATTGGTTATAGCAACAACAAAAAGAATATACATGATGAAAACATGAATGTGGCTTTCTTCTGTCTTGACATAGCTGAGATTCTGAGATAGAGTGTAAGAAAAAGAAAAGAAATGTACATAAGTAGTACAAATGTTACCCACAACACAGCACAAACCTTCTCTCCGCTGAACTTTCGGAGAGAGCTCCGCAACAGATTGTAAATATATAAAGAAAAAGGGGAACAAATGGTTCACAGACTGCATATTAAAATAATAGTAATAAAAGTTGCATGGTCTGTACATGTTTATAATGCAAAAAGTCCATAGAGTCTGATACATTGCAGTACTTCAATGCCATGACCAATCAGGGAACAGACCCGGCTCACATAGGGCTACTGCCCCGAGTGGAACATTGTCCAAAAATACTCTATTTACCTGTATCCACAGCAGCTACTTCGCTTGACTGTTTAGGTTTAACCACGGTGGCAAGGAACATAGACACAGCATCGGGGCTGTCAAAGCTGTGCGATTCGCCGTTGAATGAAAGGAGAAGTCTGCAGGGATACAGCATCCTGAATTTGACACCGGCTCCATGTAATTCCGCCTTGACTGATTTAAACTGATCCCGTCGTTTCTTGAGTTCCGTGGAAAAATCAGGAAAGATCAAAATCTTGGATTCCTTGTAGAGCAACTCAATAAATCGTAAAATTTCTTCCCTGTTTTGGAAAACGAAGAAAGCGTACAATCATGGGTCTCGGTGGTGTGCCGGATCGTGGTTTAGGTGCGAGGGACCGATGTGCATGCTCAATCTCTGGCGTCTGAGATAGTTTATCCTCGAAAAGTTCTGCAAAGAACGATGCCATGAACTGAGAGGGTTTGGACATTTCAACATTCTCGGGGATACCTAATATATGAAGATTGTTCCGACGCGAGCGGTCAGATAACTCTTCGTTATCTCTTTCCAGGGACTGGCATTTGTGCTCTAAAATGTCGAGCCTTTCGTCCACGCTGTTCATCGAAGCTTCAGTGTCTTTAATTTTGGAGCCATGACTGGAAATAGTAGCTTTAAGGGCAGCTGTAGAGGCATGTATTTCAGCGAGAAACTCAGTCCTTAGCGACGCGATTTCCTCACGAATTGTTGTGGTAAGCATCTCTTTTAAAAGAGCTCTGATTTAAACTGATCCCGTCGTTTCTTGAGTTCCGTGGAAAAATCAGGAAAGATCAAAATCTTGGATTCCTTGTAGAGCAACTCAATAAATCGTAAAATTTCTTCCCTGTTTTGGAAAACGAAGAAAGCGTACAATCATGGGTCTCGGTGGTGTGCCGGATCGTGGTTTAGGTGCGAGGGACCGATGTGCATGCTCAATCTCTGGCGTCTGAGATAGTTTATCCTCGAAAAGTTCTGCAAAGAACGATGCCATGAACTGAGAGGGTTTGGACATTTCAACATTCTCGGGGATACCTAATATATGAAGATTGTTCCGACGCGAGCGGTCAGATAACTCTTCGTTATCTCTTTCCAGGGACTGGCATTTGTGCTCTAAAATGTCGAGCCTTTCGTCCACGCTGTTCATCGAAGCTTCAGTGTCTTTAATTTTGGAGCCATGACTGGAAATAGTAGCTTTAAGGGCAGCTGTAGAGGCATGTATTTCAGCGAGAAACTCAGTCCTTAGCGACGCGATTTCCTCACGAATTGTTGTGGTAAGCATCTCTTTTAAAAGAGCTGGCGTTAACCCCGAAGCAGCCGTGGCCATGTTGCCGGCTTCGTCAGTTTCATCAGGAGAAGGAGAAGCACGTTTAGATTTAGGCATAGCAATGAAAATAACAGGCTCCAGCAAGCATTCGAATGTTCTCTAGCGTTGTAGACGTCGTCTAAAGTATTAAGAATACTTAATGTTCCCGTTGACTATTGAGAAGAAATCAAATTTACGGAGCAGCTCCCGGACGCGCCTCACTCACTCAACTGCATGCTGGAAGTCGGTTACTGATGTTTTAATCACGTTACTTGTCTGGCGTTAATGAAGCGTTAATGTCGAGCCCTGGAGTCTATGTGCCAGGGCTCAGCCCCAGACGGCCCCAGCCCAATTCAAACCCTGCCTATACATAATACTTTTAAAGCTCTTTTTTAAAATCTTGTCTTACATAAATTTCTACAAATGCCATGGCATGCCATAACATCATTAAATTAGCATCTTACAATGGACAAAAGTGTATTTTTTCCTTCTCTAACCTATGGTTCTCTAACCATAAAGGCTACTGTGTAATTTGCCCCCTGACTAAGCATTTAAAGAATTTAGGGGAAACATTTAAATAATCCTGTGAATGCACTTAAAGATTGCAGAATCGTTAATCGAATCGAATCAAATTTAATTGTGAATCGAATGGAATTGAATCATTCTTAATTTGCAAAAATCGTTCTTGAATCGAATCGAAAACCTATGAATCGTGAATCGAATCGATTGGCTGTCTACCCAAAGATTCACAGCCCTATCTATAAGCATCAATTTAATAGATAAATTATTTTGAAAACTTTTTGTCAGCATAGTCTAGGGCTGACAGTGACATGTGCAAAGTTTAGTAAAGGGAAAAAATGTGGAGTTTTTTATTTTTTTATTTTTTACTTTTTTTTTAAGCTTATCATTCAAAAAAATCCTGCTCTTGTTCGAGGTTGAAGCTATGATTCAGAAAAAGAAGAATTTTGAATCTATCACACACGGTTGCGAAGTTATTAGCTAAATGTAAAGTTACTTTTTATAGTGCCATGTTGTGGCCGATTTTCACAAAGTTCGGTACATTTGTTTTACTGTTAGGGATGTGTATCTCCATAACTGAGGCCAATGTGATTCGCATCTCGATGCATAGCCAGTAGGGCTGAAACGATTAGTCGACATTATCAACAACGTCGACAATAAAAAATTGTCGACAAGTATTTTTGTTGTCGAGCAGTCGTTTGATTTCATATGACCTAATGTAAGAGCCTGCAATAACGCGGTTTGACCAGTGTGGCGTTTCACAGGGCCGTTTCTAGCCATTTTGACGCCCTAGGCGAAATCCCTATTAGCGCAAACTCCCACCCCCCCCATCCCACTCCCACACAAGAAAATATAAGATTACATACAAAATAACATAAAACTGATTATGTAAACACTCAAATCTTAAATAAATTTCCTAATTATATTTGCATATAGGTTATTATAATTTCTTTTCAGACATTAGTTTCTTGTCACATTCAAATTGGTTGTCATAGTAATGACACTAATTTGTGGAGATTCAGCGCATTGTGATTTACACAATTCTGAACGCATTTGCAAATTGACTGTTAGGATAAACATTTTGCACAATTTATTATCTGGATGCCTGTATAGCTCTATGTAACAATCACACATAAATTAATTTTATTCCATTTGGATACGTTTAGATATTATCATTGGCAACTTTTTGTCTTTATCTGATTTTTGTTCAATTGTTTTGAAAGTGAAGTGGACAAGTTCAAGGACACCTCAGTCATGGTATTGAAGGTGGGAGAGAGTGCTGTACATTCACTCCCCACACCTACAATTCCTGCCGGTACGAGACTCGAACCCACAACCTTTGGGTTTGTTGGTCAAGTCCAACTCTCTAACCATTAGGCCACAACTTCACCACGTCAGTTATTGCATTCAGTCAAATATAAAACCCTTTTTACCTCAAACTACATATAAAAGCCTGATCAGTGATATTTTCCTGTCAAAATAATGGAGTTCATTTAGAATTATCCCTTTATGCAATCTGTACTTTTTCTATTCTTCTCAATGGATGCACAGCGTACCTGTATTTGACGCACCGTAAACTCTAGTGTGAAGGCGCACGACTCGCCGTCGCTTTGCTGATAGCGCTGTTTCTCTCACACATGCAAAGAGAGAGAGTCAGAGTAAACAATATTCTTTGTTGTATTTTCCTGTCAAAATAATGGAGTTCATTTAGAATTATTCAGCTTTTAAGAACTGCCGGTAGTGGGCATAATTTTTTCTCATACGACAATCTCATTGGCTGGTGCTTACCTATTATCGTCCCGGTTTTGATTTCAGCAAATCAATTCGAGTGAACACACACAACCTGATTAATATTCATGAATCCAGCAGCTTGTTAATCCTT
Source organism: Sinocyclocheilus grahami (assembly GCF_001515645.1). NCBI lineage: Eukaryota > Metazoa > Chordata > Actinopteri > Cypriniformes > Cyprinidae > Sinocyclocheilus > Sinocyclocheilus grahami. The sequence continues at coordinate 53,320 of NW_015506106.1, read as the reverse complement.
AGTGCGCACCTGTATTTGACGTACCGTAAACTCTAGTGTAACGGCGCACGACTCGCCGTCGCTTTGGTGAGAGCAGAGAGCGAGAGAGAGTCTTACATACATGCAGAATTGATGCGCTACATGTAAACGATAATCTTTGTTGTATTTTCATGTCAAAATAACAGAGTTGCTTTTGGATCTTTTCAGCTTTTAAGAACTGCCGGGTTTTCTAATGCGCAAATGGCAATCTCATTGGCTGGCACTCACCTAATATCGTCCCTGTTTTGATTTCAGCAAATCAGTTTGAGTGAACGCACACAACCTGATTAATATTCATGAATCCAGCAGCTTGTTAATCCTTAGTGCATTTTATATTGTTCTAATTAGTAGAATTCTAAGTATTATTATTATCTTATCAGTATTATTGTTAGTTCTTCCCCATTTTTTTTTACAGAAACACTGAATGACCAAAAAAGCAGCAACACCAGTCCTAAATTCAGTTAAAATGACTAATATGCATTCATACATGGTATTAATTCTAATTACTAAAGTTCTATCATTAAATAATACTTGATTATCATATACAATGCTTGATGTTAAGAATGTAGTACTTTCAGATATTTAAAAAGCTGTGCCATTTTACAAACATTATTTATATTTATACACACACACACAAACACACACACACAGACACACACACACACACACATGCATGCATATATGGTATATCAGTCTGGCGAGTAAACTAAAAAATGTACTAGCCAATGGCGATTCAATTGCCAAGGTGTCCGTAGAAGGTTGATATAGTACTTTATGCAATAGATAGCCTTAAATCAAGCAGCTTTACAGTATTAAACATGAAAAACCAGAGTCTGTGTCGCTTTCAGTTAGAATTACAACTTGATATTCTGTTATAAATCAGCTCCCCAGTGTGGAGCTAGCTAACGATAAAATATTTTTATTAGTGGGGGAAAACATTTCATTAAAGTATTAGTTTGGTTTGCAGAGATCAAAGCTTGATCTAGCTCAGGACTGTTTTAATTATCAGCAATAGATAGCCTTAAATCAAGCAGCTTTACAGTATTAAACATGAAAAACCAGAGTCTGTGTCGCTTTCAGTTAGAATTACAACTTGATATTCTGTTATAAATCAGCTCCCCAGTGTGGAGCTAGCTAACGATAAAATATTTTTATTAGTGGGGGAAAACATTTCATTAAAGTATTAGTTTGGTTTGCAGAGATCAAAGCTTGATCTAGCTCAGGACTGTTTTAATTATCATAACCCTATAAGGTATTTTAAGAGAGATTATGTTGTGAATAAAATAATTTATCCAAAAATAAAATGTCACTTAACCTTTACTTTGTTTCCATCCATATGACTTACAAAAAGAGATTTTAGGCAGAATGATGTGTCATTCAACTACTTTCTCATATAGCTAATTAAATGGTGAATAACAGTTTCTCTGCCAAATATATTTATTTGTATAAATAATTGTAATTAAATAATATGACTTTCAAAAGCTGAAGTAATTACCTTAATTTGTTAGAATATGTATAACTCAATATTTCAACTAATTGCAAAAACTGAAAAATCAATAAATGTCTACTGATTGATCAGCGAAATAATTGACTATTTCGAATAATAATTTTAATAATCGTTAGATTAATCGATTATCAAAATAATCGTTTTTTGCAGCTTTAGCGATACGATACATTAAAGATACATATGAAGCAGCTTCTGATGCAATGCGATATGATTCACACCTATTATGATGCAGTGTGATCCGATTTCGATTCAATTCAACAAAATGCGATTTAATGCAATACGATGCAATGGGAAAAAAATATGATGCTATGCAATTCAATATGGTACAGATAGTTTGCATTTATTTCTTTGGTTTATTGTAATTATTTGGTGGAAGATGCAGCTCTACCTCTGCCACGTTAATCTATATTCTGTGTGACTCTCAGGACACGCCTCGGTCTCTGTAGTGTTGTGATACATGTTCACTAAGCAGCAGTGCTGATGAGAGAACGTGCTTGAGAAACAGTTTAGAGAAGTAAAATCAATTTACATATAAAATATTGGTCACAAATTATTGGTCACTTTTTAAATAATAAAAGTATAGAGCATCTACTAATAATTATATATAAATAAATCTGTTTTTACTTTTTTACAGATGCAAATATGTTAGAAACGATGCATCGCGATACAAATGCCAACTTGTGTCCGATGCACATTTTTTTTAAATCGATATATTGCATCGTTAACTTTTATGCTGATGCACCGATGCGAATCGGTGAATCTTACCATCCCTATTTACCGTGATGTAACAATATGTATAGTTTTTGTAACAGTACAGGCCATTCAGATTTGATGTTATTAACCACTGAGTTTTGATTGGCTGCTGGTATATATATATATATATATATATATATATATATATATATGTAATATTATATCTATCTATCTATCTATCTATAGTGACAGTGCAAGTTTGGGGTCTCTTGACACCCACAATATTTTTAGAACAGAATAATAAGGAAGAAGAAAATCAATACCTGAAATGTGCTATTTGCAACAAAAATGCAGTGCTCATTTAAAATGATTTATATATCTACACAGTATTATCAAGAAGAGTGCTGAGGAACCATTTGATAGACACATTTCATTTCGAAACGACACGCTATCTCCAGATATCAGGTACTCTAGATATGGTTCATATTTTTTTTTTTTCTAGTTTCAATTTACAGTTTTTGATATGAATTAAGTGAAACATTTTCCACGTCAATTCCACACCATTTCCCACAGTACACTTTCAGCCACTCTACTGACAGAGGATCACTACAAGTGTCCAGTGTGCACAGAAGTCTTCAAGGATCCAGTTTCCATCCCCTGTGGACACAGTTACTGCAAACACTGCATTGAGATCTACTGGAGCAAACCAACTCAAGCTGGAGCTTACGCTTGTCCTCAGTGCAGAAAGAGGTTCAGAGATCGTCCTGTGTTGAATGTAAATGTTGCATTGTCTAAACTGATTGAGGAACTTCAGAAGGCAGGGTTTAGTCCTGCTCTTCCTGCTCACTGCTACGCTGGACCTGAAGATGTGCCCTGTGATATCTGCACTGAGATGAAACTCAAAGCTGTTAAATCCTGTTTGACCTGCACTGCATCTTACTGTGAGACACACGTCAGACAACACTACACAGTACCAGCACTGCAGAGACACAGCCTGGTGGAGGTGATTGGACACTTCAGTCATTATTTTGCCTGCCTAATACTCAACATACTCCACAGTTTTTATTTATATATTTTTTTCCAATAGCATAAATCGATAAACAAAGTATATAACATTAAGGTTTTAATTTTCTTTTATTTTGTTTCTTTTAAGTGTTCTATACATTTTTTTATTTATTTTTAATAGATTTTTAGTATCCACTTTTACACTTTTGATTTGCACTTTTACAATTTTACACTTAGCATTTATTGATTTGCTCAAAGTGAACCACTTGTCATGAATGCTGTCCAGTGTTTCCCCTAGGTTTACGGCTTTGGAGGGGGGAGGGGGGAGGGGCACACATTTTATTAAACAAAAAGCATGTCTAATTAATTAAAATCATGAAACTTAAACAATTTAACATCAATTTATTAAAAGTTTAACAAATATTACGTTTAGGGCCCTATGAAATGTTTTATTTGTCCAACCTTATGTTTTATTGTAACCAAATTCTGTTTTAGCATGTCTAATTTGAAAGCATAAAACAAATTTCATTTATTCTTACAATAGCCTTATGATTTTTTTGCTCAGAAATTCTGTGTTGTGTATTTACATTTTGTTTTAAGGCATAAAACATTCATTTAATCTATCTTTTAAGTAATGAAAATTAAACAAATTAATTTTTGGGGAAAATAAAGGTCATTTAAATTACAATTAAATAATTATCAGTAATATATTTCTGCCACAATGCCCTCAAGTTAAACCAAACTTTTATTTTGATGGGTTGCCATGAATACCATTACATTTCTGTGTGTGTATGACATGATGATAGTTTTACTGAAATGAAATGGTCAAATGCTGATGAAGTGACTCTCAGAGCAGTTCTGGAGATGTTGTTCATGTATTTATGTCCTCATTAGTGAGACGGCAGAGGTTAATATCACCGGAAGCATCACGAGCGTTTCAGTACGAGTACTACACAAAACCGCACGTCTGCGCCATTCATTAACAAAGAGACACGCAGAATTCATATTTAAATATGAATCGTTTTGCGGCTTAATATTTACAAATACTAGTGGGAGTGGGCTTACTTGTGGGTGTGTGTGTAAGTGGGCGCATCGGGCGGAACTCCGCTGTGCGTGATACAGAGAGCGTGACCATAACGGAGAGACTGAAATGACATGCCGTCGAAAAATAACATAAGGCTATTTAGTTTGCTTAGTGAAAGAACAAGGTATAGACATGTTCTATAAGAAAGGTAACTTTAAATGACTTCTGTTGTGATCTGGCGCTATAGAGAAAATATAATTAAATAAAATTAACTTGACCTTCTAAAATAATGGGGAAACACTGCTGTCTATGTTGTTGTTTTTTATTTATAATTTGATATATTTTGTTTAGCCTTGCAATTTACCACATCACCTTGAGACCACCAGAATGTTCAGAGCAGAGAAAGAATTGCTAGAAGAGATGAAAGGGCTGACGGCAAAACTTACTAAACTGGAAGCGGTAACTTTACAGAACTTTACAATTTACAACGTGAGATTTTATTGTGAAGATGTAAACATTTTTTCAAGTGATTTTGAATTATTCTGTTTTCTTTTCTAGACTCTGAGAGACAAAGACGCACAGGCCAAGCGTTTGTGTAAAGGATTTGAAGTTCACTGTAATGGTGAGTGAATACAGTGCCTCTAGTTAGGTACAGTCAAGGCCATATTTCTGCAATTTAAATGACTTTGCAGATCAACTTGTATATTTTTATATTGCATTGTATATTTGATTCTTTGTGTTTGTGTTTCTCCCAGATTTTCCCTCAGATGTAATTGAAATTGCTGCTTTAGGACGCCCTTTGAGCCTTGGAACATTGTATGACAGTAACAGTGATTCTTTTAGCCAAAGTAAGATCTTTAGTTATTTTATTTAGGTTAAAGTAAACTGTGAGAAACAATGCTTCCATTGCACAATTTCTCCCACTGACAATTACGGATACCTGTATTTACATAGCATTTGTAAAAACTTTTTTTTTTAGATGATCATGTTAGATGGCTTCATTTAGCAAAAAGATTTCCTTCAGTTACTTTCACACTTAATTATACCTGTTAAAATGTATTATACAAGCTTTTGTTACTTTCACTGTTCATTTTATTGCTCTATGGTATTTCGTTTATTTTAATGGTGCATTAGAGCTGCTCCACTGCAGCGGCTCAGTAATCACAAGACATTTTCCTGTAATAACAGGAGTACAGGAGTGCAGTATTTGGCCGATACCAGTATCGTATCGGTGCATCCCTAATTCTGAAAACTCTTTGTTCATTATATATCCAACATTTGTTTTTCTCTAGACACTTTTCTGTGGAATGAAAGCACTATTGCGTGTATGAAAGTGTCTCTGCCTCGGCCTCAGACGGAGGTTAAGGTTCTGGAAGGTGACTCCCTACAAGAGAGATTCAGAGCCCTTGAAACATCTCCTGTATTAAGAGCAAGAATTTTGCATGGACTATTAGAAGGAAGTGGAGCTGCAGCCTTTTTGAGCCACCCAGTTCAATCTCAACACCAGGACAGAGTTATACTACACTATCGAACCACCACCAGACTGGACATGATCAGCCAAAGACTGTTACAGGAAGGAGCTCCTGCCTCAGTCATTAATGCAACCACAGCTACACATGTGATCATCGCTGTGTTCTATGGAGCCCAAGCCTTCTTTGTTTTTGATAGTAAAAACAAAATTTCTGAGAAAAATACAGAAATGAAAAAGGTGGTGAAGAAGATGACCTCTTTGGTTTGTTCAAATTTACACCTGAATTTCAAAGAAAAAACTAAAAGCTTGTTGTATGACTGTAATCTCTACATTGATGTTGGGGATTGGAAGAATCCAGTGTCTTTTGATAAGGCGTTGGAGATCTATTGCTCTCTGCCAATGCTGCTTGGATCAAAAGGTGAGAGAGCAGTTCCTCTGAAGGTCTGGCTCTATCCTCTGAAGAAACTGAACAAGAGCGCTGTGCGTTCTGCTCTGAGTGGTGTCAGTGAAAACTTGATGCATCAAGCTGAGAACATTCTGGAACATCTGAGAAAACAGATCAGGATCTGTCAGGATTTAATGACTAGTCAAGCAAATCTAACTGTGATTTTGTGGTTCACTGCACTAAAAGATAAATTAATTGAATTTTCAGCGTTTCTGCAGGAGTACAAAGATGACTTTCAGAGAGAAATAACTGAGATTGTTGAAGTCATTCATATTGAAGATGAGAAAGTACAAAATAGACTCCAAAATATCTTAGCGAGACACAGCCAATCACCATTCAGTGCAGAGAAAACAAACCAGTGGCTGGAGAATAAAGAAACTGAACTGAAGATTCTGAATGACTGCAGAGCAGCAGATGTTACTGTTGTAAAATCACAGGCAGAGTTACAGCAGATCATAGGTCACTCACAAATAACCAGAGTGATGTGTCTCACTCTTTTCTCGCCAGATGCTGAGGATTTATATCTTGTGACTTTAAAGCAGCACATTGAATCTCATAACACTGTTCAAAATGATTCACTTTTGCTTAGGCCTGTTAGCATCAATCAGAAAGTGCTCATTGACGTACAGCTGTTTATTGCTGCTAAAGAAGCAAATGACGATACAGAGCAAACTAAATTCATTGCTGCATCTGTGTCTGGTGATTGTTTTCAAGAATACTCTGTACAATTTTATCATGCTGAGACAATTGTGAGCAGGCAGGTGAAGCTTGGACTGAAACCAGATCCTCCTCAAATAGCTTACATACAGCACACTAATGTTTCTTTGAAACTAAATAATTTGCTGAACAAAAGCACTGAGAGATATGTGGTGGAGTATGGAGTTGTGAATAATGATGGGATGGATAATACATGGAAACAGATAGTTTATCCTGAGGCTTTAAAAGAAAAACATGTTCTATCAGGTTTGGAACAAGACACAGAATATCAACTCAGGTATGCAGTCGCTGACAACCAATGTATGAGCAGCTTTAGCTGGATTGTTAACTTTAAAACAGCTTCTGCAGGAAGACCTGGACAACCCTCTGTTAAGATGAACAGAGATGCAATCACCTGGTTGAAGGCTGAAACTGACGAAGATTGTCCAGTGCTGCGGTATATGGTTGAATATAAAGAAGCAGGACTGGAGGGCTGGTCATCAGTACAAACACAAGGACCTCAGTGTGAATGTACTTTAACTCTACCTTACAGCACCTGCTATAGAGTCAGAGTCTCAGCTGTCTATGAGGACATCACCAGCAAACCTAGTGAGGAGACACCAGTACCAGTGGATGGTGAGATACATGTGAAAGTTATGAAACAGATACTTTTCTTTTAACTTCTTAATATCTTTGTTTAAATTATAAATGCTTTTTCAATGTTCTTTGCAGTCTGGTCCATTGACCTCACAGTAAGAAAGAGCTCCATTCTCTTAGAAGTGCTGAAACTTCAAAGATTGAAGAAACCTGTAGAATTGATGGGCTGGTCAGATGAAGAGAGTGAAGTGAAGGGATTCCTGCAGTGTCTGCCCTACATCTCACAGCTGAGGTGAGTATTCATTTGTATATTTGTCCCACTAGTAGTTATTTTTGCGTGATAGATTGTAAAGGAGCTGCTATAATTGTGACCATGTAGATTCACTCATCCAGAGAGGATATCCTGGGAAGAATGGGAAAAACAAAAGAGATTGTTTCTGTTGAATCTGTGTCTGCAAGCTGCTCTCACAGATACACCAGACAACATAGAAACAACTGTAGAAACACTGCTGTCTGTTGAGGAATATGAGAGATGTGATTTCCTGCTGGATCTTTGCTCACATGTGAAGGACTATGAGACTCAAACAGGCAGGAGTGTCCTTCCAGCATTACAGCCAATTTATCAGTCAGCTCCTGCAGTCTGGATCATAAAGCTTGTAAAATCACAGGCAGAGTTACAGCAGATCATAGGTCACTCACAAATAACCAGAGTGATGTGTCTCACTCTTTTCTCGCCAGATGCTGAGGATTTATATCTTGTGACTTTAAAGCAGCACATTGAATCTCATAACACTGTTCAAAATGATTCACTTTTGCTTAGGCCTGTTAGCATCAATCAGAAAGTGCTCATTGACGTACAGCTGTTTATTGCTGCTAAAGAAGCAAATGACGATACAGAGCAAACTAAATTCATTGCTGCATCTGTGTCTGGTGATTGTTTTCAAGAATACTCTGTACAATTTTATCATGCTGAGACAATTGTGAGCAGGCAGGTGAAGCTTGGACTGAAACCAGATCCTCCTCAAATAGCTTACATACAGCACACTAATGTTTCTTTGAAACTAAATAATTTGCTGAACAAAAGCACTGAGAGATATGTGGTGGAGTATGGAGTTGTGAATAATGATGGGATGGATAATACATGGAAACAGATAGTTTATCCTGAGGCTTTAAAAGAAAAACATGTTCTATCAGGTTTGGAACAAGACACAGAATATCAACTCAGGTATGCAGTCGCTGACAACCAATGTATGAGCAGCTTTAGCTGGATTGTTAACTTTAAAACAGCTTCTGCAGGAAGACCTGGACAACCCTCTGTTAAGATGAACAGAGATGCAATCACCTGGTTGAAGGCTGAAACTGACGAAGATTGTCCAGTGCTGCGGTATATGGTTGAATATAAAGAAGCAGGACTGGAGGGCTGGTCATCAGTACAAACACAAGGACCTCAGTGTGAATGTACTTTAACTCTACCTTACAGCACCTGCTATAGAGTCAGAGTCTCAGCTGTCTATGAGGACATCACCAGCAAACCTAGTGAGGAGACACCAGTACCAGTGGATGGTGAGATACATGTGAAAGTTATGAAACAGATACTTTTCTTTTAACTTCTTAATATCTTTGTTTAAATTATAAATGCTTTTTCAATGTTCTTTGCAGTCTGGTCCATTGACCTCACAGTAAGAAAGAGCTCCATTCTCTTAGAAGTGCTGAAACTTCAAAGATTGAAGAAACCTGTAGAATTGATGGGCTGGTCAGATGAAGAGAGTGAAGTGAAGGGATTCCTGCAGTGTCTGCCCTACATCTCACAGCTGAGGTGAGTATTCATTTGTATATTTGTCCCACTAGTAGTTATTTTTGCGTGATAGATTGTAAAGGAGCTGCTATAATTGTGACCATGTAGATTCACTCATCCAGAGAGGATATCCTGGGAAGAATGGGAAAAACAAAAGAGATTGTTTCTGTTGAATCTGTGTCTGCAAGCTGCTCTCACAGATACACCAGACAACATAGAAACAACTGTAGAAACACTGCTGTCTGTTGAGGAATATGAGAGATGTGATTTCCTGCTGGATCTTTGCTCACATGTGAAGGACTATGAGACTCAAACAGGCAGGAGTGTCCTTCCAGCATTACAGCCAATTTATCAGTCAGCTCCTGCAGTCTGGATCATAAAGCTCTCAGAGAGAAAGAGCTCCATCCTCCTAGAAGTGCTGAAACTCCAAACAGAGAAGAAACCAGTAGAGCTGATAGACTGCACAGATGAAGAGAGTGAAGTGAAGGGATTCCTGCAGTGTCTGCCCTACATCTCACAGCTGAGGTGAGACCTTATGTATAAATTGTAAACATTCATGTCAGTAGTTTCATAAGATTTAAAACACATTCCTTTGATTTAAACAATTATAAAAATTTATTTGGCTTTGAGTTTTGACAATCAAGGTGTTGTGGGGTGTAACTGAGTTTATGTCTGACTTAATTTGACTTAACTATCTTTTATCTTACATTTAACATTACATTTTTATCTGCTCAGATTTGAACAGAATGTGTTTAATGAACAGAGGAAAATGGACGCTGTTCAGTATCTGAAGAATCTGATTGTTGCAGCATCAGAGCTTAATAAAAATAATAGAGAAAACGTCATTGAGCTGTTCACATCAGTGTGCAGCTACACATCATTCCCCTGTAATAATGAGAATTTTGATGATTCCATGTATGAGATTGATCAATGTGATTTCCTGCTGAATCTGTACTCACACATGAAGGACTATGAGAGTCAAACAGGCAGAAGTGTCCTTCCAGCATTACAGCCAATTTATCAGTCAGCTCCTGCAGTCTGGAGCATAAACCTCTCAGAGAGAAAGAGCTCCATCCTCCTAGAAGTGCTGAAACTCCAAACAGAGAAGAAACCAGTAGAGCTGAGAGACTGGACAGATGAAGAGAGTGAAGTGAAGGGATTTCTCCAGTGTCTGCCCTACATCTCACAACTGAGGTGAGTGTGTAATTTTCATATTTATAAGTATTTTGTGTCTGTATCTATTTAAATAATTTATACTACTGAGATAATTCCAATCAATTTCAATGTCAGTGTCTAATAAAATTATTCATATCTGTAGAGTTTCTCCACCACAGAAGCAGGAAGAATCCTTTAAATATTGGGAAAAAAGAAAGAGATTATATCTACTAAATCTGTGTTTGAAAGCAGCTCTCTTCCAAGATGAAACCCTACAGACAAATATGAAGATACTGCTATCATCTGTTCTTTATGAAAAATGTGATTTCCTACTGGATCTGTACTCACATGTGAAGGACTATGAGACTCAAACAGGCAGGAGTGTCCTTCCAGCATTACAGCCAATTTATCAGTCAGCTCCTGCAGTCTGGATCATAAAGCTCTCAGAGAGAAAGAGCTCCATCCTCCTAGAAGTGCTGAAACTCCAAACAGAGAAGAAACCAGTAGAGCTGATAGACTGCACAGATGAAGAGAGTGAAGTGAAGGGATTCCTCCAGTGTCTGCCCTACATCTCACAACTGAGGTATATGAGTCAGGCTGTGTGTTGAGGAAAACATGTCTCTTAATGTGTTTGAGACATGTTTTCCTCAACTGTCTGTCAAAGCACCTGTCAGGACAATTAAGCCACTTTAAAATGTATGCTTTTGTTTAAAAACACTTAACAAAAAGCATGTTACCTATATTCACCTTATTTTTCAACGCGGAAGTAAGCCGTTTTCTGTGAATGTGCAAGACTTCCGGTTCATTAGCCGCTGTAGGGAAATAACGAGAAGAATAAAATAGTACAGTAAACTGTAAACCTGCTTGTGCTACAAACCAGTGTGTTCATAATTAAGAATTTATTAAAATAATATGGTAAGACACACCAGTTTGCAATGCAAAGCAGCAAAACGAGCCGTTTTGTACAGCTAAAAATAGCTGGAAGCGGATGACACCGGAAGCCAGACACATAAAATTTACTAATGGCCGTGCCCGCTCTTACGGAAAAATAAGGGTGGATAGGACAACATGGTTCATGCACTTTTCCAGCAGCAGCTCGCTCTGTGACCTCCAGTATTTTACAGAAGCCCTTTGTCCATAGAAATGCATTGTTCACTACTGTAAATCTGACTAGATCTGACTGGCAGATGTTGTCTTTGTGCAGCACACAGACGTGATTGATAATCATGTTTGTTGATGACTATTATGATTATAATTATTATTACTAGTAGAGTAAAAAGTTAGCACATTTCAAGCAATGCCGTCATAACTGTAACATTAGTCACATAGCTGAAATATTATGCATTTCTGAGGTGTAGTGATCTTATTTAACTGGTCAGGTTTTCTCAACATTGCATCCACTCATATATAATAAAACGTTTTTTTATGCAAATATGACTGAAGTTCTCATGTGAGCAAACAATTAATTAATTGCTGTTGAATTAATTAATTATTAATTAATTGCTGATTTCTGTAGGCGTAAGACTTTTTCTAAGTGGAAAATTTGCACCATTAATTATGATGGTAAATGCAAAGTCAAATTAAAATAGCTTGATTAGACTTATAGTTTGAACACTTCTGAATTGCAGGACCTTGCTCAACGGTGAAATTACTTGCCAATTTCATTCAACACTCACCTTAAATATTTTTCATGTGTCTTTTTTCTCAGCTTTTATAAAGATGTCATTTATTTTGAAAAGGAGAAGAAATCAGCCTTTCAGTTTTTACTGAATTTGAGTGTTGAAGCATCACAATCAACTGGAGAGAAATTTACGGAGCTATTAACATCTGTGTGCAGCTACACATCTTTCCCCTGTGTTGAAACTATTAATTATCATATTGGCCAGTGTGATTTTCTGCTGGATCTGTGTTCACATGTGAAGGACTATGAGACTCAAACAGGCAGGAGTGTCCTTCCAGCATTACAGCCAATTTATCAGTCAGCTCCTGCAGTCTGGAGCATAAACCTCTCCGAGAGAAAGAGCTCCATCCTCCTAGAAGTGCTGACACTCCAGACAGAGAAGAAACCAGTAGAGCTGAGAGACTGGACAGATGAAGAGAGTGAAGTGAAGGGATTCCTGCAGTGTCTGCCCTACGTTTCACAACTGAGGTGAGAATTTTCTCTTTGGCTACTCTTAAAGTGGAAGTGAAGCAGTCAATTTAGTAAATTGATTTCCACTTTAATTAAAAAATATATAACAAACACGATTAATGTAACCATTTTAAAGAAAAAAATGTTTTGTTATACACTGTAAAAAAATTCATGTGAAATCTACAGTAATTTACTGTTTGTGCACAGGAAATTACTGTATACTAGTTCACAGTATATAGAATACCGTAGTTTCAGTCAAAATTGCAGTAATGTAAGGAGTACTGTGGGTGTCACAGTAACCAGCAATGTCTTGTTGAAAATCACAGTAACTTCTAATGTATTGTAGAAAACACAATAACTAATTATGTACTGTAGAAAATCACAGTAATTACCAATGTATTGTAGAAAAGACAATAACTAATTATGTAATGTAGAAAATCACAGTAATTGCCAATGCATTGTAGAAAACACAAGTAATTATGTATTGTAGAAAATTACAGTAACCAACAATGTGCTGTAAAAAATAAATAAATCACAGTAACCTATTATATCCAGCTTAGTTTTACACGAGAGATGAATGTGCCATTTTAGGTTTGAATCGAGAATACAGGAAGCAAATGTATTCTTTAATAAAAATAAAAAAATGACCAGAAGATCATCAAGATTATATTGTCTTCTACACATCTAGCAATAAGTGAAGAATGATTAATGAAGCTTGTTACAATGATGAACAGTTAACCCTGACTGTTGATAAATGAATATTTATATTTAAATCATGCAACATGCATTATTTATTTCTGTTTTGGGGGGGGCTGAATCAATATAACTAAACAGCAATGGAACCTGTTGGTACCGATAGTCTAGTGGTTAGTGCATTGACAGATAGTGCAGCTGTGTCTCTGGCGACATGTTCGATTCCTAGCTTAAGGTCCTTTGCCGATCACATTCCCCACCAATTGTTACACTGTCCTGTGTAATAAGCAAAAAAACAAAAAAAAAAGTTGCACTTGCAAATTAGTGAGTTTTACTTTACAGTTACATGGTTGCTACTGAAAATGAAAACAGCAAAAATATGGTTATTTCTTCTACAGTAAGTTACTTGTCACTTGCTGCCAGTTAATTACTGTGAATTTCACAGTCAGCTTCTGACAGTGTAGCATTTGGAGCACCCATGCCGCCATCTTGCAATACCACCGCGTGTGACGTCACGGGGTTGGTTCGCTCCGCTGGCCAGTATTTCTTTACATTTTGAACACACAAATGTTATTTTAACACACAAATGTTTTGGTTTTCACTATAATTTGGATGAATATTAAACATGTACAATATGTATATCAATATCACCTCATCAATATCACAAAGTTGTGATCATTATATTCCAAACATAGTTTTCATAACGAGGTGCAATGTGATGTAAACAAACAGCACTTCATACAGTATCGTTAATTTGGCATCTTATGTCAGACCTTTCAGACATATTTGCATTACACTTGCTCATTAACCAGTAGTAATAACATATTTTATGTTATTGCGAATTTACTTGCTGTTAAGAGAATGCAGTTTAGCTAATCACCTAGCACATCGCGCTAGTGCTGCTCTGTCATTCTCACATGTTTTAAGCCTTGTCAGTTTAAACATTAAAGCGTTTTAAGCCATTAAAAAGTGAGTCAGCACGAAAGAGATTTTAATGTGGCACTCGCGCGCTGTGACGGATTGTTTCTTTGCGCACACACACACACACACACGCAAAAAGTGCTCGGCTCAGACCGCATTGGAGTACCAAACTGAGTCCTCTTTCTAGTCTGCTTGAGCAAATGCACAGAGCATTATGTTAATGGCTGTTTTGAGAGTATCCATGCAAACGCGATTTGTTTCAGACCCGCTCTTCACCCTGAACCAGAGCCGGTTCACGACTTCTTCCACCTGTAACGGCAGTAGGCTACTCCGGTCACCTAGCCGTATCGGCTAAAATGCATAAGCATTTACACTTATTATGGGCTCAGTCCTTTCAAGTTCGTCTTCCTTCATTTAAAAGTAAAGAAATGCTTATAGTACTTTTCTGGCCAGCGAAGCGAACCAACCCTGTGATGTCACACTTGGTGGTATTGCAAGATGGCGGCACCCTAGCTCCAAAAGCTATAACGAAACATAATTTTTTCTTTAAAATGGTAACATTAATCGTGTTTGTTATATATTTTTTAATTAAAGTTGAAGTCAATTTACTAAATAAGGAAACTTGACTGACTGCTTCACTTCCACTTTAAGTTTTTTTTTTAATCATTTATTGGTAAATCTGATGTTTGGTTCCAACTGAGAAATTGTGAACTGATGATTTTATATTTATTCAAGTTGACCTTCTTGCTCTACAGATGTCTTTGACTTAAAATCTTTTTTGTATAGATTTAATCCACCAGAGAAGCAAAATTTTGAAGAATGGGAGAATAGAAAGAGACTGTTTGTACTGAATCACTGCCTGCAAGCTGCTCTTTACCAACAAGAAACTGTAGAGAAAACGATGAAGGCACTACTCTCATCTGTGAATTATGAGAAGTCTGATTTCCTGCTGGACATTTATTCAATTATGATTGTATATGAGAGTCAAACAGGCAGGAGTGTCCTTCCAGCATTACAGTCAATTTATCAGTCAGCTCCTGCAGTCTGGTACATAGACATATCAGAGAGAAAGAGCTCCATCCTCCTAGAAGTGCTGAAACTCCAAACAGAGAAGAAACCAGTAGAGCTGAAACGCTGGTCAGATGAAGAGGATGATGTAAGGGGATTCCTTCAGTGTCTACCCTACATTTCACAACTGAGGTGAGATTATCTCTTACACAAATCAGCAGTTTCAATTCAGCTACAAACAAAGTGGGCACATTGGTGTCTCTTTATACCTAGTGGGACACAATCAATCAGATGCGTGACAGCAGGTACAAACATCTCTAGTCATTTGGTATCAAGCAAAAAACTTTGATTTAAGATGGTACAAATCATCTCACATACTATAAATGGCCAAATAATATCAAGTAAAATAATCAATCAGACCTCAAAGAAACATCCTGCAATTCAATGAAAAGAGCAGTATGCTTTTTACAAAAGAGCCAGTCAATAGCATCTGAGAATGCAATAAGATTGACTAATGAATCGAGTGCACTTGCAAAGAAATTATGCACAATGATTTTTAGACCCAGGAGGAGACGGAAAGTAATTTAACATAGTTCATTAACTTGAATTTTAACAACTATTGCAAAATTGGTATCTGTTTTCTGCATGACCCAGGGAAGATTTTGAGACCAGTTTCATTACAATAGGCTAATATAATAAATAGTTATTAGCATTTTTGGAAATTAAATTTTTAATGGTTAATAGCTTCATATGAACGGTTTATCACTTTTGACCAATAGGTGGCACTGTTACCAAATTGATGTGGCGTGGCCAGTGTGAGGTGACAATGGTACATACAAAGTTTGGTGTCAATATGTCAAAGCTTTGCAGAGATACAGTCTCAGCTGCAGTTTGGGATCATTCCAGTAAAATTGTTGATGTGTTAAACAATATCCATTTCGTATATCAGAGGTTCATAAAGATACACCAATGTGTTTGTAAACTATACCATTTTACAACAAAATTCAAAATGGTCGACGCCCAAAATGGCTGATATGGGATAATTGGGTATGGTTCGACTCGGCATACTGCACCAAATCCAAAAAGACCCATTTATGAGCAAAACATGCCATTTTTCATATCTCCTGACCACTAGGTGGTGCTATGCCAAAACTGTGCAGGTAGCCTCAGGTCATGGTTATTATAACGCACACCAAGTTTGGTCTCAATACTCTAAAGCGTTGTGGAGATATAGCCTCATGTCCATTTTTGCTTGCTCTTCGTCAAATTTGTTTGTGAGTATTTGAGAACGGTTTGACTGATCTACTTGAATTCCATAACTTTTTGCATTGTCTGAAGATGATCTGAGTCAATTTTACTGAAAATCAGACAAACCGTCTAAGACGATTTCAAAAAAGTAGGTTTTTCAAACTATTTAAAAATTGCAAAAAAAATCTTGACCCGTAGAAATTTTAATTTTGGTGTCCACTTGACTCAAAAGTTACTAGCATAAACATGAGTGCAACTTTGAACTGTTGGTGGCGCTAGAGGGTTTGGGTTAGAGACTCCAAACTTACTATAGTTGATGTTCAGACTGTCCTCTATCAGTGTGTGTTTCCGGCATGGGAGGCGGGTGCTAACAAAGAAGCTAAAGCGTCAGTTGCTAATGTGCCTTTTGAGATCAGGGAAGTAGGTTTACCTGCACAGTTCTTACCAGCTGGCCTCCGTTACATATGGCCTTTTATGAAGTGACTTACCAGGTAAATAACTGTAAATACCAGGGCTGGGAAAAAAATATAGATTTTTAAATTTTAATCGTTTCTCATTTTTACGAATCGATCCCAAGAATCGATTAGTCTAGCCTATTTTCAGGTAACGAATGGAATATTGTAGTGCACCTACCATCCAATAAATCGCAATACGTTTTGTGCTTTGTTACTTTTTATATGAAACAAAGTCTCCAATTTCAAATTCTGTCCATTTTATTACAATATTCAAACAATAAATGCCATGACAGATCGCTGTAGCACCTAGCGGCAGGGCAAAGCGCACGGGAACTGATTGTCTCCTTCGCATTAATTTTTGCATTATTTTCAACACAATATAAACATGAATAAACATCCAAAGGTATGTTAAAAGAAATAGTACAACTTACCGAAATTCGTATCCTGTCTCATGTAATAACTCAATTAGTGTTTCAAACCCGCAAATACATCAATATAAGAACTTGTAAACAATGTTACATAATGTCACATTTACCTCAGAAAAACATAGGCCCTATTCGGCAACCATAAACTCATTAGTCAGGTAGAAAAATTAACTCTAGAGAGGACCATTTTGCTAAATATATGCACCATATAGCATATTCATTATAATTTTTTACTGTTCTTCAATGTTTATGTCTGAATGAATCTGTCAAGTTTTTATGACAGCCACTATTTAAATGTTTATATTTCAAAAAACGAATTGGAGTAGAAATATTATTATGTAGACTAATTGTAACCTTATTATTATAAAAACGTAATTGAGTGCAATTTAAGCATTTGTATACAAATCAGTTCATTTGAACCTTCAGTATTATAGTAATGTAGTGCCTACTGACTCTCATGTATATTTTACAGCATCAGTTGAGAGATTTTTTTTTTTTCTTGAGAAAATTTGGCAGGTACTGTATCTGATATATATCCAAAATAATCTATATCGAATTGAATCGAATCGAATTGCAAGCTTGTGAATCCGAATCGAATCGAATTGTAAAATTTGTATCAAAACCCAGGCTTAGTAAATACATCATAGCCATAAAGTCATTTCCATTTATTCATTTAGCAGATGCTTTAATTCAAAAAACTTGTAACATCAGAAATTATTGAAAAATAATTAACAACATAGAGCGTCTGTTAAACAATCAGAATAAGGTAGTCTAGAGCGCTGTTGTGTAAGTGAAATAATTGAATAGCTGTGTTTTGTTCAATTATTAAAAATTAATGCACATTTTTGAGATGGTATTGTGGCCACAAAGCAAGGTGGAGTTAATGCATTAATTTTCAATAATTCAAAACAGCTATTTATTCAGCTTATATCACCATACCTCACACTCAAAAAATGTTATGTTTGTAATTAACTTAAATTATGTAAACATTTTCAGTTTGGGTCCATACAACAAGACTCCAATTCAAACAAACAATGTTTTGTTGAACACACAATAAATTTAAGTTACTGTGTTAGATAATAAATAGCACATTAGCACACTAAGGACAGTATCGTTTTTTCATAATATTATTATTGTATTATACCTATGATCAGTGTTGGGGAAAGTTACTTTTAAAAGTAATGCATTACAATATTGCGTTACTCCGTAAAAAAGTAACTAATTACGTTACTTAGTAACTTTTTATGGAAAGTAATGCGTTACGTTACTTTTGCGTTACTTTTTAAAATCTGGACAGGGCTTGCTTGTTTGATTTTAAAATAAAAAAAGTTCTATTTTTGGCAAATATAAAAGCCTTTTCACACCAAAAGTGAAATGAATAAGCCTCAGGCTGAAGGGAAAGTAGATTTACGGTCGTACAGTAGAATGCAGAAGACATTTCAACACTTCAGCAATAAAAAAAGACACACAAATGTTCGTCTAGAGTAATTTGTGCTTATTAGTACAGTTGAACTGGATCATCGAAGGTCAGAAGCAAAGACATTGGTTAATAGAATGGGATTAAATACATAAAGCATATTTGTGTTGTTTAACATTTAATTATTGCAGGTTTGCGGCACATTCTGAGTTGCATTATTTTTATTCATTTTGAGGAATACTGAATCTGTGTTTTTTTTTGTGAGTGAGTGAGATTAATTAATGCATATTCATATTTATTTTAGAACTACAGTAACATCTGATTTCTCTCAACATGTGGACAGGAGAGCTGTCAGTCAATAAATTGGAAAAAAAAAGTAACTTGCGTTACTTATCTGAAAAAGTAACGCAGATATTCTCTTGTAAATGAAAAAAGTAATGCGTTACTTTACTAGTTACTTTAAAAAAGTAATCTGATTACGTAACTCACGTTACTTGTAATATATTACCCCCAACACTGCCTATGATATAAGTAAGAAGAGACTGGTATCAGTATTGACATTAGAACAGTTATTGCTCATGGAGTGAAGCAACAAGCATCATAGTTGTAATGTGGTCATCTATAAGCCTATAAGCGCAAACACAATGGTAAATATTCATAACATATTAGAAATGTTTCTAAATCTTTAACATAACTGAAAACATTCAACAAGTCTTTCCCTTAACAATATAATATCTGATAAAATAACACAACATTTCAACAATTACTCTCCTAATAGCTCGTTTGAACAAGATGTCACGTCACTGCATTGGCGGGAAATGCAGATGGAGGGCAGGAAGGGATTTTCTACATGGGAAACACTATCACAAACTCAAAATGTTTATGTTTTGCGTTATTTATGGTTGCTCAAATCAATCAAACCGAAAAACCACAAGGAGCTTTTGTCGTGTACCAAAAATTGTTCATAAGGGGGAAAAAAGAAAGAAATTTAATTAAAAAAAAACAGGCAAAAGTGGCTTGTAAATCGGGCTGCAGTCGGGAGGAGCTTGTGTGTGCAAATGGTTAATATATTAAGATATAATAATATATTAAGAAATTAATAATATATTAAGATATAATAAAGATGTATTTAAAACAATAGGTAGTACAAGCAGGGCTGCCAGCTTTCATGCATTCAATGAGAGACTCACGCAATTGAACGTTCTCACGCAACAAGTCTATTTTCTCACGCAGTCAAAAGCACCCTCCTTTAAAACTGTAATAATAGGATATTGGTGAAACAGATTTGGTGGGCTCCAGTACGTATTTGTTTTTGATATTGGCTCACTTTGGCTACATATAATCAATTCAGAATTTGAATAAAAGTTGTGCTGCTAACAGAACCAACGGCCACATACATGCAGCAAAGTTTCAGGAGTGACATATGTCCCACATCCCTTATATAATTGTGGGATCCACTTGTTTGCAGTCAGGGTTAGTTGCTTATATCTACCACCTCGATGGCAAGCAAGTAATTCAGTTCAGTTGAAAAATTGCTTCATAACGTAAGGATCATGTCCAACATAATGTTGTGATTTTTCTGTTCATACCTTTCTCTTGTAATAGTGTCTAAACCAGTACATTACGGACTTTCCTCCATCTCGTCCATTCTGCTTTTCACTTCCTGCACTCCATCTGAATTTTGTGCATCAGCAGAATCACGTGACTGCAAACACGCTATGCAGTCCCATGTCAAGCATGCTGAGAATTACAAAAAAGTAAAAAAGAGAATTACAAAGCATTTAGTTTTCAACAAAAAATATTAATGTACTTGCAACACATAATGATTAAGTTAACTTCCATTTTACAAATTTAAGTGGTTTGAACAAATGAAATTCGGTTGTGACAAAATGTTCAGGAATTGTCACTTTAGCTTATTTTAACAAAATAATTTGAACAAATAATAAAATATATTTTTTAAATATATATATATATATATATATATATA
>NW_015506106.1:25208-32472 GCF_001515645.1 Sinocyclocheilus grahami | reverse complement strand
AAAAAAAATATATTTTTTATATATATATATATATATATATATATATATATATATATATATATTAAACACAGTGTATGTATATATACAGTGGGTACGGAAAGTATTCAAACCCCCTAAAAAAGAAAAACTGAAATATCACATGGTCCTAAGTATTCAGACCCTTTGCTCAGTATTTAGTAGAAGCACCCTTTTGATCTTATACAGCCATGAGTCTTTTTGGGAAAGATTTTAATGATAGAAACACTATCACAAACTCAAAATGTTTATGTTTTGCGTTATTTATGGTTGCTCAAATCAATCAAACCGAAAAACCACAAGGAGCTTTTGTCGTGTACCAAAAATTGTTCATAAGGGGGAAAAAAGAAAGAAATTTAATTAAAAAAAAACAGGCAAAAGTGGCTTGTAAATCGGGCTGCAGTCGGGAGGAGCTTGTGTGTGCAAATGGTTAATATATTAAGATATAATAATATATTAAGAAATTAATAATATATTAAGATATAATAAAGATGTATTTTTTTTTTTTTTTTTTTTTTCAAGTTTCAGATTTTTTTCAGGTTTTCTTCCCTGAAACTCTCTTTGGTGAGAACTATTTTCTGACGCCAGTGATTTAGTATCTTGCCCAGAGAATAGCGTGAACTTTTGAACAAGCAATGACAGCTTGGGCTGTTTCTGTTACTGATTAACTCTATACTCTAACCCTAATACTCAATGGTATAACTAACAAAATAGCGATGCTACCACCTCTATGTGAGAAATATAGCTTTTCAAGTCCTCTTGTACAAAAATAGTGATGCTACCACCTCTCCTGAGAAATTTAGCTTTTCAAGTCCTATTGTATAGTAATGTGATCAATACCTGGAACTGCTTCATACCATTACAGTGACTATTTACAAGCAAATACAGAGTTGCTTGAAATTAGCTCTTTATTATTCAAATTAAGTTGCAAATGACTAAAAGTTGCTACTGCAGATTTCATATAATTTGATATGCCCTTAATTAAATCAAAATCAGCTGTACTACTTCTACCCAATGACAGTGAAGTGTATTTTTGTGTGGTTATGTTTGTTTACTCAGGTTTTATAAAGATGTTTTAGAAGAAGGTGAGAAGAAAAGGTCGGCTCTGCTCTGTCTGCGGAATTTAATTGTTTGGGCATCACAGTGTATTTTAGCTACTGGAGAGAACTGCAGTGAACTGTTGACATTTGTCTGCAGCTACACAAATTTCCCCTGTGGAAAAAACTATGCCTACTCTCACTCTGTTAATGAAAAACCAACAGATCAGTCTGGTTTTTTACTAGATTTGTACTCACATGTGAAGGACTATGAGAGTCAAACAGACAGAAGTGTCGTTCCAGCATTACAGTCAATTTATCAGTCAGCTGCTGCAGTCTGGAGCATAAACCTGTCAGAGAGAAAGAGCTCCATCCTCCTAGAAGTGCTGAAACTCCAAACAGAGAAGAAACCAGTAGAGCTGAGAGACTGCACAGATGAAGAGAGTGAAGTGAAGGGATTCCTGCAGTGTCTGCCCTACATCTCACAGCTGAGGTTAGTATTCTAACTTTGGCTACTGCAAGAAATCATAATTTCAGAATGCAGCATTTATTTAACAATTATTATTATAATTTTTTTTATTATTGCATTGTCTTGCACTTAAAATAGACACTGATGAGCCATTACATTATGACCACTCCCAGTCTAGAGCAGTGAGCGTGCCTGGCAACCGTATGGTGCCGCAGGTGCAGTTTACAGAGCAGTATATATACCACCTGAGGACCGGCTTTCGGTCAGTGTTCGGTGTCAGAATGGGAAAAGCTGCCGATTTATCGAAGTTTGATAAAGGACAAATTGTGATGGCACAGTGCCTCGGAACTTCGATATTGGAAACGGGGCGCCTTGTGGTTTGTTTACATGCCGCTATAGTGAGTACATATCAAAAGTGGTGCACTGATGGCCAAACGACGAACCATCATCCAGCCATGTCTCACCTGCAGCTCACTGATGCCAGAGGGGAGCAGAGACTGTCGCACGTTATTCACAGCGACCGCAGGGTCACAGTGTGACAAATTCCCAGCAGCTGCAACAGTGGTGACCAGGGCGATGTGTCACAACAAACAGGTCATTGCAGCCTTCTGTGTATGAGCCTGTGTAGCCGACCACCCAGCCGGTCCCCATGCTAACTGCACACCATCGCCAACAATGCATGAAATGGGCCCAACATCATCGAGATTGGACTATGGATGATTTGAAGTAGTCTTGTCTGACGAATCAAGATTCCTGGTGCGTCACGTCGACAGGCGAATACGGATACACCGATTACCAACAGAGTCTATGGCACGTGGATGCACTGTTGGGCAGACACAGGCCAACAGCGGCGGTGTTATGCTGTGGGCAATGTTTTCTTGGGACACTTTAGGCCCCATTATCCCAATAGCACAATCCCTGAAAGCTGTCAAGTATCTGAACATCACTACGGACCAAGGCATTTCTGCTAATGCCTTGGCCTCCAAATTCACTTGACACAAACCCAGTCAAAAGTGGGTTCACGCTACATCACCACCACCCTGCAGTGTACAGGAACTGGAAGACCTGCTGTTGACATTAGGGTACCAGATACCCCAGGAGACCTATCGCCACCTCGTCGAATCAATCGCTCACCATGTGGCTGCTGTTCTGTGTGCTAAAGTAGGTTTTACAAGTTATTAGATAGGTGGTCATAATGTTTTTGGCTAATCTGTGTTTATATATAGAGGTCAATAAAACATAACACTACAGTAGAAAAAATTTGCAGTTCTACCTCAGGATAAGACTGACAACTAAAAATAATTATAAAAACATTTGTTCTTCAGTTTCCACTGTCCAATTATACTGACCTTAGGTATTATCTGACAAACTGTTGTTCACATTTTCTTTAGATTTGCTGTACCACAGATTAAAACAGCTGTTTCATTGAACAATAGCCATTTCTCTCTCTATATATATATGTTTTATTTATTTATTTTTTGTGGGGCTAATACAACTTTTGGAAGGGCAAGTAAAAAAATATCTGAACCACTGTCCTGATTGTATCAGTAGAAACGATCCTTAGCATTGAGCCCTGCTTTATTATGTATTCAGTGTTGGATTGTATTGACAACACACCACTCACACAGGTTTTTCATTCACACATGTGAAAGCTAGTGGATACATACACACACACATATATATATATATATATATATATATATATATATATATATATATATATATCCACTAGCTTTCATATGTGTCATATTATTGTACAATAGATATTAAAGTGGTGTTTGTGCTTATGTCTTCACAGGTTTGATGACATTTTCTATAGGAAGACGGAACCTGCTGTAAAGTTTCTGTTGAATCTGTTTGTTTCAGCATCAGAGATTAAGGCAAATAAAGGAGAAAATTACACTGAACTATTAACATCTGTGTGCAGCTACACTTCATTCCCCTGCAGTGAAAACAGCACAAACCGTAAACCTGATCAATGTAATTTCCTGCTGGATCTGTGGTCACATGTGAAGGACTATGAGAGTCAAACAGATAGGAGTGTCCTTCCAGCATTACAGCCAATTTATCAGTCAGCTCCTGCAGTCTGGAGCATAAAGCTCTCAGAGAGAAAGAGCTCCATCCTCCTAGAAGTGCTGAAACTCCAAACAGAGAAGAAACCAGTAGAGCTGATAGACTGCACAGATGAAGAGAGTGAAGTGAAGGGATTCCTGCAGTGTCTGCCCTACATCTCACAGCTGAGGTGAGTGTTAAATACTTTCTATTTCTGATTAATTTTATATTGGGCAATATCAGTGTCAATAAAACCATTATGTGTGATTTCTGTAGCTCAAATGATAGGTCATGGGTTCGATTTCCCAGGAAAAGCATGAACTGGCAAAAAAACTGTAATATATGAATATATTGAATGCACTGTGTTGCTTTGGATAAATGTTTCTGCCAAAATGTGTAATAAAAAAATAAAAAAAACTTTGTGTGCCATAGTTTACACAGGACTGGCCTGGTGGGAAATGTGCATTGATGCACCTTTATTAGGCCTATATATGTTACATGGTTTTTTTAGATAGTTTAACTGTGTTTGTGGTGTTAAGAGAAAGCACCTCCGCAGCGTGTTCTTAGGTGAAAGGCCGTCTTTTCTGCTTGCTGCAATTAATCGCTATTTTTATGTACTAAACAAGTGAATTTTACCAAGATATTTTCAGAGATGATAGACAAGATGTTATAGAATAATAATTTAATGAAAACCTAATTTTGACAAAAAATTGGCATTCAACCTATTTTTCAAATTTCCTGAAAACGTCCCAGCGCTACATCCGACGGGCTTTCCCAGATCGCATCTCAAATGTTAAAACACTTTTAAAGGGTTCCGCTGCAATGAGATGCAGAAGCAAACACAATTCACTACCGGCGCTATCAGATAAATATTGTTCTGTGCACACACTTGAAAAGCATGCACAGGAAGCTGGTCAGACAGTGTGTGCGTCTTCACATAAACAGTAATGAAGGTGAACAGCAAAGAAACAGTAATGAAATTTCTTCTAACATGGTGGCAGCTTCTAATTATGAGGCCAGAGGAAATGGATGTTTCTGACATCTTGGAAGCAGCAGTTTACCTGGGTCAAAAATGACCAGAACAATAACCATTTCTATTGTTTTGATGTTGTTGTTGTGCCAGTAACATTTTTGGAAGGGCAATATATCTGAACCACTGTCCTGACTGGGTCAGTAGAAAAAATCCTTAGCATTCAGCTCTGCTTTATTATAAATTCAATGTAGGATTGCATTTACAACACACCACTCATTCGGGTGGCCACAACTACTAACATATAAATTTATATTAATCACTGATTGAATAGTTCATAGTGAATTATGAAAAGTCATTCCACCAGCTTTCTTGTTTTAATTTTTAAACGATTATACGAGTTGCTTGTAAAATGTCATTATCCTATAACAGACATTAAAGTGATGTTTTTGTGTATGTCTTCACAGGTTTGATGACATTTTCTATAGGAAGACGGAACCTGCTGTAAAGTTTCTGTTGAATCTGTTTGTTTCAGCATCAGAGATTAAGGCAAATAAAGGAGAAAATTACACTGAACTATTAACATCTGTGTGCAGCTACACTTCATTCCCCTGCAGTGAAAACAGCACAAACCGTAAACCTGATCAATGTAATTTCCTGCTGGATCTGTGGTCACATGTGAAGGACTATGAGAGTCAAACAGATAGGAGTGTCCTTCCAGCATTACAGCCAATTTATCAGTCAGCTCCTGCAGTCTGGAGCATAAAGCTCTCAGAGAGAAAGAGCTCCATCCTCCTAGAAGTGCTGAAACTCCAAACAGAGAAGAAACCAGTAGAGCTGATAGACTGCACAGATGAAGAGAGTGAAGTGAAGGGATTCCTGCAGTGTCTGCCCTACATCTCACAGCTGAGGTGAGTGTTAAATACTTTCTATTTCTGATTAATTTTATATTGGGCAATATCAGTGTCAATAAAACCATTATGTGTGATTTCTGTAGCTCAAATGATAGGTCATGGGTTCGATTTCCCAGGAAAAGCATGAACTGGCAAAAAAACTGTAATATATGAATATATTGAATGCACTGTGTTGCTTTGGATAAATGTTTCTGCCAAAATGTGTAAATGGAATGTAAAATTAAATGATTACAGGCTTTACAATCATGATGGTTTTACAGATGCAAAATTTGTTTTATATGTAAAAGTATCGCTTCCAAACGTTCAAAGATTTAATTTACAGACATCCTACATAGCATTTTTTTCTGGCTTAGCTCCAGTTTTCCCTCAGCCCACATACAGCAAAGAATGACAGCCCTGATGTGACCCAGACCTGGAAAGCAGTACCAAAGTATAGTGCATTCAACATGCTCTCTAGTAGTAAATAGTAGTTCAGTCAGGACCACTCTGGCAATAAAACATTTATTGTTGTTAATTTACAACATTTGGTTTGGCAGTATGATTCCATTTGGGGGGTTAGCTTTACAATAAATTAGCATTAACTGCCTGTAATAACACCCCAGAACCATCAGCATGACATTGAACAAAGACTGTACAAAAGCGATTAATAGAATATGGAGATAGTGAATAAGAATGTTCAAGGACTGCTTGAAAAGCTCGTCTTGATGTGGCGATCTGAAACAGAGAAAGAAAACAACAAACAGCAAAGTTGCAGAACATGAAGTTATATGTAATAAAGCATACTGATGTCAAGGAGGTGGGTAGGGAGGGTTGGTTTCGAGCAGGGCTGTAGCTGGGGTTTGTGGGGCCCCGGTGCAGGTTGTACCAATGGGCCCTGTTTGAAATTGTGTAAATAGCACAAATAAATATATAGAACAAAGATACCAATTAAACAATGTTTAAGTTTTTATGATCTCCTCCAGGACTGTAGCAATGCCTGAATCGGATCCAGAAATAATGGCTATGCTTTCCCGGGCCGCCGTAGGGGTAGGGCTCGAGTGGAGACTTCCACCGTGTCCCGAGCCCTCAAGGTTGCACGATTGGTTCTCGGGGTGCTCCGCGCTGGTTCTCAGCGCCCCGTCTCGGTGCCTTTCTTCCCAGAGGTGCATGAGGAGCTCACCAGGTCGTGGACGGCACCTTTTACTGCCGGAAACCGATCTGCTGGTTCCTCCTCCCTCACCACCCTCGATGGTGGTGCAGCTAGGGGGTTACAAGGGTCCCCCCGGTGGAGCGGTCGGTTGCGATGCAGTTGTGTCCTAATACCGCCTCCAACCGGCAGGGAGAACCGTGCCTTCCCTCCCGGGTCTGTAGGTACTCGACTGGCCAGCGATGCTTATATGACCTGTGGAGAAGCTGCCTTACATGCTACGGTGTGATTGCAAGTGCACCAGGCCAAGGCACTGAGGGACTTACACGAGGGAGGTCAGCGCGGTCTCTGGGTCGTGCGATGTCCACCATGGTGGTCCAGGAGCGCCATTTCTGGCTGTGACTGGCTGACATGCGCGAGACGGAGAAGACACGATTCTTGAACGCCCCCGTGTCCCAGACTGGCCTTTTCGGCGACACGGTGGAGAACTTTGCCCAGCAGTTCTCTGCTGACCAAAGCAGACTGAGGCCATCAGGTACATCCTGCCCCGGCGTGCAGTTGCAGTTGCTGCCGTCGCCGAGGGCTGCCACCGCCCTGAGGCCTCCAGCAAAGCTGCGCCGTGGAGCCGGTCGCAGGGCAGCCGCCACGCCCGTCCAGGCCCCCGCCAAACCTGGTGGCAAG